>NC_054555.1:3165834-3328334 GCF_017654505.1 Polyodon spathula | reverse complement strand
ATTTGGGTAAGGATTCGGGTTGGGTAAGGATTAGCTGCTATTGGAGCTCAGAGACTAACAACACATTTTTAGTTTTACTGCGCCGTGTTTACCTTTCTTTCTACACAGCTGAAGGGCTTTTATTTTATATATATATATATATATATATATATATTATATATATATATATATATATATATATATATATATATATATATATATATATAGTGCTTTGTGAAAGTGAACAAGAGTACAAGAAACGGGTAAAACTCGTCTGGGTCTGTGTCTTTAACTTCAAAACGTGGCCGAATCAAAACTGTCCGTCCACTGGTAGTTAATTTATTTGATTTTGTTAATGTGGACCATCAACACGTTTGTGTCAATTACACCTGTGTGTGGATGTACATAGACCGTCCCACCTTTAATTGGGGGCAGGGACGTTTTAACCCCATCCCTGCAAACCAAGGTCCGTCCTTTCCAGGCAGGAATTTGGTAATATATATATATATGTAAAGAAGGGTACGCCGTCCTAAACAGGACGGTATATATATATATATATATATATATATATATATATATATATATATATATATATATATATATATATATATACTTCACAGTGAAGTAAAGCTGAATCATAGCAAAGCCACTCAAGTGCTACCCTACGGTGAATAACACAGCAGACAAAGAAGTACACTTGGGAGTATGAAGCAGCTTTTTCCACACCTGTACCCCGTGCTGAAATAGAACCTTGGTCCCTGAATGAAAAACGAGTCAGGCTGAACCCCTACTCCACCTAAACACTACTACTTCCACGATAAACCATCTCACACAATTCTCTTATTTACTAACCTAAATAGAGACTGCTTTGCCTCAGTGAGTAAGTGTAACTATACAGCCCAGAATACAAGGTACAATTCTGTACTCGATTGAGATGGGTTATAATTTCCCATCCAAAATAAAATGATAAAGATGTCATGCTAAGACGATGCTGGCTGTGCTCCAAGGAGCTTGTGAATAAACAATAGCAGTGTGATGGATAAGGGGTGCTGATTCTGCTATTGTAAGCGCAGCACCTGTGCTGGCACTATTTTGAAATGTATAAACAGGTGTCAGGTTTGTCACTCTTCAACTAACTCCTGTGGGCTTAACAAGCAGGGATTCTAAATGCCATGGTACCTCTCTGGACCCTGCTAATTGAATTGAGTTTTTAAAAAACACTTCACACATTCAACTCACTGAGTGCTGTGCGAGACCTTTAATTATACCGTCAATTAATAGATTTACAAATGTATTTATGTATTTATTTATTTACAAAATTAAACAAATCGCTTTTGCCTCTACCCAAGACATTAAAATGTACAGTGCATCAGACACCTGTATTGATTCAATTGTGACAAATAGCATAATGGAAATAATAAGCTACAGGTTTAATTGCCCAGCAACGGCAAGTCCCCAGCAATCGGCATTGTGTTTATAGATGCATGACATTTCCACATATGAACCCATCACCAGACACAGCAGCAGAGTCCATGGGAGCCCATCTATGACATGTTTCACACAGGATCCATTCTCCACCACAGACAGAATATACTTCTGTGCAGTATAAGCGTTCAACATCATCTACTCTGTCAGCTGTTCTCTGTTGTTCTGACCTTGGTCTGTTTTTGTTTTCCTTTCTTTGATTGTTGTTTTGTTGTTTCTTCTTCTGGGTTGTGTTTATTTTGAGTGTACAACTTTCTTTTTTTGAGTGGACATCCACATATGTGAAGAAAAAATATCAGATACATGCATGCATATAGCCAGGTATCCATGCATTCATCCACCCATATATCCTTAGCCAATAATTCGATGGCATCAACAAATATTCAAATCTGTCTCTTACAATGTATTGACATTACCTGTTTTCAAACATAAATGTAAATAATTTCTTCTGATCATTAGCCTTACATAAGCACCCAGCTAGGGTACAATACACAATTTGGGGAAATATGCCCTGAGGGCCTTCTTCCCCAATATGGCTGTGGGCAACTTGCCTCATAAATACCAATCAAATGTTTGGGGCTACTAAAACCACTCTTGTTATCAACCTGTACTTTAACTCTTAGATTTGCAGTCATAAGGTTTTACTATCACCACTGAACTTTGTCCAGAACAGACTAAAACTATTCATGTACTTCTACAACTGATTTTCAAAGCCGGGAAGTTATACAAACTTGGAAGTTATACAAAAATGGTTTTGACACTCAAGGTTCCACATGTGTGTTGCTTCTGGTCTAGATATATATTGAAAAGGAAGAGTAGGATGAGAGGATTGTGTTTACAAGGGATTTAAGTGCCTTTAAGTGTTCAGAATACATATTAATAGGGGAAGGCAGCTTATCTCATCAGGGGATCTTCCCCCATGTTATTCTATAAGTTTATCATATCATCTTGGTTGAAAGTAAGCTGATATTTCTTTTTATTACTTGTAATTGTCTTTCAATACAATTTCATATCATATCACTAGCAAACGGGTGTGATTACTTGATCGTAGAGCTGCTAATTAATCAATCAATAGTAAATGTAAAGATTAAAACCCCTAGTTGCTATGTTTCCTATGAAACGCTATTGTGCGTAATATCTTTAAAAACAGAACAAAAACGTTCCCAATTCATCTTAGATCTGCAATTACTAGATACTAGTCGCAAACAAATGAGGAACAATCGCACAGTGAATATTCAATGAGAGAAATAAACCTGAAGAGGCTACCTGTGGCTTCAATTAGGGGAAGTGTGTGCATAGTTAATAATATCTTCCTGATGGATAAAACAAATAACCTACGTTCTGAAAATGAAGCTGTTTTTTTTTTGTTCATAATGGTTGTGGATTACCTGTGGGTGTGATGTGTGCTGTTTAAGAATAAAAGACACGTGATTTATCTACAAACACCCAAGCAGTGTGTGTATGTGCATTAGATTATCAGCATGCTGACAGTCTTCTGCAGGTCTATCTAAGTTGGCAAGTCTCCCCCATTAGTATGCACTGTGTTGTAGCTGTAATGCAAGCAGGGTTACAACAAACACATCCATTGACAAACTTGACAAGTCACCATCCAATTACAGAGACAACACGCTGCCAGCACTGGCCAACTGGGCAATGAATATTGGGACAAGAGAATTTCAACTCTTAAAAATAAACTGTGAGATTGTAACAGCATTCAATCTATAGCTGCATTCACCATGCTTTCCTAACAATATACAAGTACTGTACTGTGCAATAATACTATGTTACATTAAACACATAGCAAAGTAAAGACGCAAGGGAGGAAGGTAGAATGGAACCAAGTCATAGCCACTTTAGAAAACAGTAGAGTATTTCACATGCTGATAAGTGTGATTGCAGCTCAGGAAATTAAACAGCTTTGTATTGTCACACGTATATAGGAAAGAGAGCTGTTTAATCACTATATCTCACCTTGGATAAAGGTATTCCAGACTTTTAATCATTAATTTGCACCTCATTAATTAACAAACAATGCATTTTTAATGTTGTTTTTTGTTGTATGAAATTCAACCCCGCGACACCTCCTCCACAGGTTTACTTTTGATATAAGGGAATTGCAGGGTCCATTGAATTGATCCAAACCTGTGCGGATCCAAATATCAGAACTAGGTTCCCTGGCTTAATTGGGTCTTTTTGCTTCCTTCTACAGCTGTGCTCAATACGGTGACATCATCTCTGTGTTATAGAAGCATTCGGGCTCTAGGACATTTCTAATGGTTGTATCCTGGGTTGATTCCGAGATGCCATTAGAGATTTTTTCACGTTATGCTCAGTTGGATTTTCTATTTAATTTATATAACAGAAGACTTATACAATAAATCTGCTTATATACAAATAAAAACCAAAAATAATAAAATCAATAAATACAGAAGAGTCTGCATTCAAACACCACATATATATTTTAAATTGCCATTGTTATTTGTGCTTTAAGAGAGGTGGGAGGTGCACTCTAGTTAGATGCCACTCCATACAGAAAAGCATGTTTCTGTGGAGCCTTAATAGCCTTAATATAGAACACAAAGAACACAGTAATTGCTGGAACCTCTTCAGTCTTTGTAGCTCATGCATTCATCCTCTGTGTTATTAAGAGCCCTAGGGAATAGTACTGAACAACAACAGCTAACTGATGTTAATGCAGCAAACAACCTGTGTATAAAAGTGGAAAATAAGGCCCACACAGTTCATGGTAACAGTGGAGAGCTCTGACAGGGAATCAGCCTTCGTGCTTGCAGGCTACTTGGTAGCATGAGGTTCTAAGTTACTAGCTCATGTGTAGGGTGTCTCTTATGGTAGAAGAGATGTCGGCTCATGCAGTTTGGGCAAGAAGTGCTGGCTGATCAAACTGTAACTCAATCACTAAAGAACGGGGTGAATAAAAGGGCCACTCGATATACTTTCCAATGAAGTGACTAACCTCCCAGTGGAAATGGAATCAGTCGTACTTATAGTGTCACCCACATTTACTTCTGAATTGTTGTTTCATGCTGGTGTAATAGGTTTCTTACAGTATTAAGTTTCTTATCAAATCCTATAACTATACAGTCTATATAGTCTATAACTGGTACCTGGGTCCCTGAAGTTACTTCTTCAGCCAGAGCCTAGCAGGGCTTACGAGCCCGGGCACTGTATTACTGCTGTTTACTAAACCCGCTAACATAGAAGCATGGCGTTCAGTGCAATCATGCATCACTGCTGGCAATTAATTGCTTTCATTTTGTATTTTGATTGTGTTGCCACTTCCATTAGCATGACTTTATTAAAGCAGTGGGGGGCACATACATGGGGGAATGGGAGCCTTGGTCCCTGCAGGCTGATAATATAGTGCTCGAAGCCCCAGCAAGAGATCAGAGATGGAGAGCTTTAAATCAGTCAGCTAGCCTGCCAGTGAAGGAGACTGTAATTATACAGAGCTGATGGCTGGATCCTGAAATATTTAAGAGGCTGCACAGTCCTGGGCTCTTTGGTAACATACAGTATTGCAGGGGCAGGCTTGTTTAACAAAGAAAGGAAATCAACCCAGACAAAGCCCTCTGCCTGTTGTCTTGTGCTGGCCTTTCTTCATGAAACTCTACATAATTGCTTTTTTGTGTTCTACCAGAGCTTGTAATACTGATGGGAGATTTGTTCAAATCCCCCAGACCTTGAAGGACTACAGGAAGCGTGTACTCATTTATTATGTAAACAACAAGTAGAAAACTTGAGAGGGAATTAGTGATCAGAGCTTGCAGGGGAAGTGATGTTGAATGCATCGACCTACACTTCAGTTGGCCTTAATTGATGTGTGGATTATTGTGACCCTATGATAACATTTAAACTCTGCTGCAGTGTTATATTAGCTGAAATGCTATTGCAGCATTTCTCAGCGCTTTCAATAGCAGCTGATTTTGTTGAGGTTCCCAAGCACCTTTTTCAAACCCAGATCCTTCCAGAACAATGGTGCTGAAGCTACCTACTCCCAGCCATGCAGGTACTGGTTCTGATCCATTTAGAATAATATGATTCAAGCAGGGAGGAAAACAGCGTCGTGAGCCATTCAATTAGCAGAATGCATTGCAACTTATTTTCAAGGGAAATAGCAGCCCAATCCAAGAGAAATGTTTCAATTTCCACACAGCCAGTTGCAAAAGATTTATGACTAGCAGACAGAAGCTAAGAAAAGTAGATTGGAGGACGCCAAGGTTAACAGCTTTAAAATAGAAAAAATAAAGTTTTTTTTTTTTTTACTATCCTGCAAATTGGCCTTTAATATGCAATGTAAAAGCTAAATATTACATATCAACTCCTATTATGTTTAGAATTGGACCACATATGTTGGATAGTCAGGCCAAAGAAATATTACCAAATGTGGCAGAATTATAATTTTCTGTTTGCATTTATGTTTTTGCTCATCATACCAACTTATAAAATGGCATGATAACAAAAAAAGATACATAATTGCAAAAATTAAGCATGCATAATAGGACTGTTAATTTAAGAAATATGATAACAACAAAAATCAGTCCTTAACCCCAGACTCCAAAAGGATCTTCTTCTCTCCTGAGAAGATTGCATTCGTGTTGCACAGATCTGAGTATTTCTGTGCATAACACTGTGCTTCATGGTCACGCAGCAATGGCCAAGCTGTGTCTGTAAACCATAGAGATGATGTATTGACCAAGATTTACCTGTGGAACCAGTAACCAAAAAGGATGGTCAAATACATATCACAGGTATTCTTAGAAATAATAAAGAACTGCTAAGTCTTTTTTTTCAGAGATTCTAGACCCAAGTTAAGTATAAAATCAAGTGCTGTATTCAAATATATTACTCATAAAGGGATTATTTTTTTTAATTATACAGTAGTTCAATTAACTAGACCTGCATTCTGGTCTCTAACTCTCTCTTCCTCTCTGATTTCTTCACTTGTCATGCATTTACTGAAACAGCCCTACTCCCTCATTCGCTGCTACTCTCACAGCAAGCCTGATTAGCTAATGGCAGTTATGAGGCCATATGTTATGACAATGAAGATCTGACCCCTATTAGGTCACTTTCTGGTTCTGTTCCAGCAGTCAGGTCTTAAAGCAGCAGTGATTTTGGAACTGAGGTGGAAAGGTCGTGCTGGAGTCTAATTAAAAATCATCAATCAGTGAAGAGAATTGCTGTTTTAATTAATACAGTACCCACTGGCAACTGGAAATGGGATTCGATTCCCTTGGAAAGTTTTAGTGTGGTAAACAGTGGTAAAAGCATAGCAAAATGTTATAAAGCATAGTAAAGGCTTTGTGATAAAATGGTGAAACACAGGCAAGCAATTAAATAATTGGAAACTAAAGCATGGAAAAATAAACATGGTTAACCATGAAAAAGCAAAAAAATGCAGCATGCATGGGAAAAAAAGGCAAAATACAAAACTACTGTGGAAATATACAGTGGTAAACTCATATTAGGATTTCTTCAGCAGGCCTTGCTGTGAGATGTTTGCTTTGTTGAAAGAAGTCGAATGAAAGAATCTGAGGAATTATGCCAGTGTCATCAATAATGTATAGGTGCAGTGAATCCTGGTGACCAGTTCAGAGACCATCTGCCATGACAGGAGTCATTTGAGCAAAAGACAGACAGACAGACTTTAATTTACTGAACCCCGGGGAGACTTCGTTACAGTCTGAGAATAAGAGCAGAGAGTCTTTGTGAATAAAAAAAGAAACAGGAGAACGGGAGTGTGGGGGTTTTAAAAATGGAAAGTAGTCATCTAAAAGGAAGACCATGGTAAAAAGTTTTTTATGTTTTTTGTGCATTTTCACAAAATCCGTCTCAAATTAAATAAACTAGAAACTTACAGCAAAGGACAGCACAGGGTCAAAGCATTCCTTTGACGTGTGCAGCATTGAAAGGAAAGAAAAAGAAAAGGAGAGATGGCTGTGTTGGTGTGGAGAACGACAGCACTCTGACCAGTGGGATGGGCATGAATCTGGATGAGTTTATTCCTGTGCCCCAGTCTGGATAGCTACGACATCCCTACCAAGCACAGTCACCGGGGGCCACTCTTAATAATGAGGGCTCAACTCCACAGGACTTTGTCACAGGAGATCTGATTGATCTTCTTGTTTTACAGGGGATGTGGAGAAGGGACTGGAAAAGTTTACAGATTTCTGGTCAACATACTAATACAATTGTGAAAGTTGAAGGGGCTAAAGGCAATACCGCTGCCTTCTTATGTTTGAAATATCTGTTT
Organism: Polyodon spathula; assembly: GCF_017654505.1. Taxonomy (NCBI): domain Eukaryota; kingdom Metazoa; phylum Chordata; class Actinopteri; order Acipenseriformes; family Polyodontidae; genus Polyodon; species Polyodon spathula. Next base: position 3,320,596 of record NC_054555.1, on the reverse strand, counting down.
AAATATTACAGGGACATGGCCTGTGTCCTCATAATGTAGGTTTTGTCAGTAACATGAATTAATAAATACATGAAACAATGAATGAATTGTTTCAGAGATTACCTTGAAACTAAATGAGCCACCCTTCATGCTAGGGAGCCATCATGTTTCCTGAGTTGCAGCAGAGACCAGGGATGAGCGTATAACAATAAGCATTGATAAGGATAACAGATACCAAAGCTAACAGCCAATTTAAAAGCCTGCTTCCACAGCTATATTCTTGGTGAGGCCCAGAGGTAGTGAGAATCACAGCTAACAGGAAAGAAATAAAAGACAGACAACCTCCATAGCAGATAAACCTGCATTGGTGTTGCTCTGTCCCTTAGCTGTCATCATGGGGAGATTACAGGACACCTGACTGTTCTGTGCATTTACCAATGCAAGCACTGCAGGCCAGAAGTACAAGCCCCATGGAAACTCTTGAGCTGCAGAGATGGTGTCAATGAAAACAAATTAGAAAAAGTAGAATTCTATATTCTGTTTCTGCAATGGAACAGCCAGGGAGACGCATTCATCATACTGGAGCATGAGACAGAGCTGATCGCCAAATGAAGAAGTTTTAATATTTCATGATTCTCTGCCGAGGGGAGCTGTTTTTTCTGATTTTAATGAAGCAGTAATCTCAATGACAGATAGAGCCCCTATTCATCTAGAGCTAGTGTTAATCAAGCAGTGCCATGCGCTAGCTTCGTTTCATTGTCTGTATATATCATCCAAGACGGCAGTAAGAACAGAACGTTTTTCATTTTCATTTGTTTTTTCATTGATAGATCTTGTAAATGTAGTGCATATGATGGGTAAGGGAAGCAGACAGGTGCTACAGCAACTTCTTCTCATGGCTTTGTGATCCCTCCTCAATACTGACAAGTGAAGCAGAGACACTTGTACGTAACTACTCATCAAAGGTAATAGGAGTGACCCACCCTCACTCCCTCTCTCAGTCAGGCCAGTATTGGCTTGCAAATGGAAAGGGTTCAGGCTTTAATTACAATGGGGCTGTTAGTCATCAGCCTCTTCTCTCAGTGACATCTATTGAGCATGATCTGGCAGCTAGCTCTCCAGCACACGAGGGGCATGATGTATGGCCGACTTCAGGCCAGTTCATTTCCTGAAATAAATATCCAGGGAAATGTAGGCAACCGGAGGGTATTTTTTTCTTCACTATGTCCAATTATTGAATTCATTAAAAAAAAAAAGAAAAAAAGAAATATGTCTGGAATGTGCCAAACCAGACACAGCAACACCAAAGCGACAACCTACTTTAATGAGGGACGGAGGTCCCTTGCATGTTAGCAGATACCTTTGGATCAAGCACGTTGGATCAAATGTGCATGACATAATGTTTACCCTTAACCCTTAGTTGTTACAGTCCCAGTACACAGCTACCCAGGTAGTTTAAAGTGATATTTGCTTCTGATTTCAATAAGACTGGAGTTTGAAAACTATACGAGGAGATGGATTGATGAGGGACTACCACATGGTGGGAACTGGACCAACTGGACCCTTGTTAAGTAAAAGTTGCATAAATTCTAAATACATACACACATACATACATAGAAGGAAAGCAGAGTATGGGGATACAGTGTTGGTAATTGTGTGAAAAATCATTCAAGTGAAGCATGCTTTGCAATGTGCATAGTAAACACACAATGGTAGATTGCACTGGATGTACCTGTTATTTCTCAAAGTATTCTGCTTTCGTTTGCCCCTGGTCTGAGGCTGCCTACAGATGAAGGTGTTTGGTTGCGTCCTGCTGCCAGGTCTGACCCCAGGCTTTTAACTCCAGGCCTGAATCTTTGACCTATCAGAAAGTTGGTTTAATGATATCCTTATTTTCGTTTTAATACAAGTTTCCCTCCAATCCTCAAACACCATGCAAATGTAAATTTCACATCATCCAACACTTCATTAAAAGCAGGTTGCGAAACAAATGTTTGTAATGTTATGTTTTCTAACAGCAAAGCTTCAGAGATTCTTCATATTACGTCATTGCGGCAGTATAACTGTTCAGAAAGTAAACTATAAAAACTAAAGTTATGGAAAGGCCTGGAAATCAAAAAAAATATGCTGTTTCTTTTAATCCTTCAACAATATATTCATCTCATAAATGTGTAAGCAGGGAAACACGCTTGAATTTGAGCAGTGATGTAATAAATCTTGGCTAGCCATCACTGCCACGGAAAGAAGGTCCATTTGTCATTTTTGGACAAGCAAGGAGACAGGTCCACATGAGTGATCGATTGTAAAAACAATACATGTTATATACAATCACAACAGTGAAGTTAGGATTTGGTGAGTGTGTATGCATTCACTAGGATTCATTTAAAATGATCACGACAGGGGAAAAAAATGACGTTGCAAATCATGACATCACTGTTTTCAGCTGTTGTAGCTTGTATCATCCCATTATCTGTATCCTCCTGACTCTTCAGTACTGATAACTATAATGCCCTTAAACAGGGAAGTGATTGCTATAAAAGCCTTTAGAGCAGACAGTGTCTGCATTTCTAACACAATTTCATGCTACATTTGGGATAAAAAAAAAAAATGTCACAACAGTTTATGTATCCCTCACCCCAGCAGAATGAAAAAGACTTGCTAATTGCAATTTAAATATTACATAATTTACTTGACTGAGCACAAGCCTGAGGTGAAATGGATTACTGTGGAGATTTGTTTTAAAATGCAGGTACATGCGCACACACATGCATGCACACACACACACACACACACACACACACACACACACACACACACACAGACACACACACACAGACACACACACACACACACACACACACACACACACACACACACACACACACACGTGCGCGCACACACACACACAAACACTCAGAAAGCAGACACAAAAACAGAGAGACTCATACACTCACACATGCTCACACACACACATACACAGACAAACAGGCACACACACACACACACACACATGGACTGATAGACAGACAAAGATAAACACATTCAACTGTGAATGTTTTGCCCCTGATGAAACTGGAATCACTGACTGTATCTCAAATCCTATAGAAAACACAGGCAGCAGTTTATTTGGTCAGGCTACTATCAAAGCAATCACAATACCATGTCCTGGTCTCGTTTTGTTTTGATTGTTAAATACTGGCAAAGATGGCAGAGTCAACTGTAAAAAGAGTTTGGACACAAAGCTTTGCACATTGGTTGCTTTATTTACAATTCAGAAAGGGCCTATTTAATAGCCACAGTGACATCTATAGGGGAAATGGAAAAACTGCAGCTTATTGGCTTGTTATGTTATTTACCACTAGTGTAGCCAGGCAGATTCATCTAAAGGGGCCTCATTTTTTCCCATTCTAGTCTTGAACATGTTTAATGAGCTGGTTTAAACACAAGTGTGGATGTTTAATGTTATGCAGTTTAAAGCGGATGATTTATGTTTTAAATCTGTTTTGCATATGAAGTCTAAAGTAACCCTTTAATGTCCAAGGTGTGTTCTCAGACCGGTTAGCATGTGTAATATGGTGGAGGCTGGGCCCAATCTGGCGACCCCGTCCACAGCAAGCGATCTGCTTCACCACAATGCAAAAGATCAGGGCTTGCCTGCTTTAGAGATTTTAGTCCATTTAAACTCACCTATAGGGAGAAGAATCACTCAGTCACATTTGAAAACTTTTTTTTGCAGCATTTCTTCATTTAAAATGTTGCAGAAACACATAGCTTGTTTGAATACAGCCTCTTCTATTTTTAAACACAAAAATACCCAGTGGTGTTTTGGATTCAGTGGCACCCAGGAGGTTTTTCTGACAGGCTGAAAATCAGCTTCCCTGATCGTCGAAACATCTGACAGGTGTCGTGCTGCACTTCCTTTCACCTTAAAGCACAAACGGCTTTCACTGCATGTAGCTCTAATCAGGCATGTTGCGAACGGGGGTCCCTGAAAATATTTGCAGTGCTGGGTCACAAACTCACATTGAAGGGCGATCATACTGTAGCATACTGGTACATGCTTTTCAGTCTATATAATTCCTAGTGTAGGGTGGGTGGGAGAGGATCAAATACCAATATATGAAATGCAATATTTTAACATTATATTTAAAAATAAAATAAAGAAGCCTTGGAATATGCACGTTTCTAAATAAAATCAATTGAACAATACATTGCACATTCATTCATATTAGTTCCCATACATAAAATGCATAGGGACAGCACAGACAGTGCAAAGGGGCATTGTTATTATCAAGAGGGTGGCTAAGAAGACAGGCAGTTTTCATCACAGAATGGGATTGCTGTAATAGTTAACAGCAGCTGTTCAGAAACAATGGGAGCTGTGGAGCACGGCGAATGGGATAAGGGCTCAGCGTGGAGCCTTTGCTATTTGGAGCAGTTCGCAGACTCAGGTGTGCGATGCTCATCCTTGTTTTCTGCTCCAGCAGACAGCAGCAGATCAGATAGGGCAGGGGTGTGTGCGAATGTGTGCGGTAACCGTTCCAGTTGCCAGGATTCTAATTAGCAAAGTCTTCCATGCAAAAAGAGTGGTTGTTGTTTCCAAGCCACTCCACCCTGTAGAACTGATAAGTAAAAAAAAAAAAAAAAAAAAAAGATTCACTCAGGACTCGAAGCCCAGTGCTTAAATCAATCCTGTTTGTCTTCAAGATAGGCTCTCACCTATACAATGTGGACGTGTGTCTACCTGCATTCCCTGTGAGCCCCATTTCACCCCATCAGTCTTAGCAGGGAACATTTCTTGTAGCATGGAATGGAATGCAGCTGGAAGTTTATTTTCAGTGGATAGGTTCACTGCTGAAGCCCTGTAATATTCAGACCCTTGATTATTTCTCCTCAGAGCTCCTTCCAGCGTAATGTTGCAGGGCAGCTGCTAACAGGGGTTCTTGACTCTGTAGAATCAGAGGCCAGGAGCCATACCCTGCTGTGTAAGCCTTGCTTATATGTAGTGAAACAGGGCATTTCACTAATGCTAAAGTCCACATGTATACTGATTTTTTTCCATTTACATGTCATAATTGAATTTATGTATGTATCATTACCCAGGATATATCAATTGAGCTACAAAACATTTCATTTTAAGAGGATCCCAAGGGACAGACATTGCCTTAAACGGTCACCATATATATACACACACACACACACACACACACACACACACACACACACACACATATATATATATATATATATATATATATATATATATATATATATATATATATGGGTTATATTAATGTCCTGTATGATGTACTACGGGGATGCCCCTCGATATTATATATATAATATATTATATATATATATATATATATATAATTATATATATATATATGCATTACATATAATTAAATGGTTCTATTGGTAAAATTTACTAAATGTTTTATGTACAGCAGTAAAACATGTAGGGCAACTTCATTGTCTATTTCATCCACTTTAGTCACTGTAACATTATAAGTTTCCTATGTGTGCTATAATGCATGTATGCCTTTTCAAAGTCTTGGCAGGGCAACTTATCAAACCACATAACAGTTTTATCCTGAAACCAATTAAATAAAAAAAAATCAAGACCAAAGGGCTTACAATAATATATCTGCAGTCCTCTTCCATGATGAGATTCCAGCACACCACCAAAAAAAATCCCTGGAAACAAAGAGCTGAAGACGACTTTCTGGATAATGCAGTCTGAAGGTTCTTCCTTCCACAGTCCCATTATATTTTACAGAAACGGATCAGACACATTAAATGAAGTGCAAGAGAACTGTATCCGACTCTATCAGCCCTCCACAGTGGAAACTTCGGGGTCATTGAGAGTAAGGACTCCAGATGCATTGCCACAGTTCATATCTACACTGAGGCAAATAACACATTGCTACTGACTGTGCTTCTCAATAATGCTTTCGACTCACCTTCAATTAACACAGCCTGAAAAGCCCTTTCAATGCTGGGTCGAAGCTTCTCTGATCATCTGTAGCCATGGTTATTTTTTAGTTGGTGAACTCAAGTTTTATTTTCAGTATCGTGCAATATAGACAATAGTTTTAATTGCTCTTATTTATTTTAATTACTTTGCCAGCAGACTTGTTTTGGCTAAATGTCTGTTTCCTTTCTGTAAAATATATACTCGTCTATACAAGTACATAGAAAATATTTCAAAATTGATGTTGATGTTAATGGTTAAAGGTTTGTGATCGGTGTACATTTTGCAGTTTGCTAAGAAATCTGTGTACCTGTTTTTTTTATTCTCGAATATTGTAAAGAAATATCGCCCTCTAGTGTCAAAGTAATAGAACTGGTTTGCTTAACCCAAACCTCTATGGCCCCCACAGCACAGGACCCCGATTCTGCATTGTGGAACACAGGGTCCCCCTGCTGGTACACTTTAACATTACCATTCTATACTTTCAACTTCGGCCGTTGTTTTGAAGATATGCATGATTTTATTTGAACCTTTTCAATCTATCTGTCAGTGTTTTTTATACTATAAATATATGTGTCTGTTACAAAACATAAAACCAAATTACTTTTGGAGATCCACGTTTTATAAACGTCTCAATTTATACTAATTACTCCAGCCCGTTCCTATGGTGGCTCATCAGAGCTTCTTAGTCTCTCCATCCACCCTACAAAGTGAAATAATTCCTGTTTTAGATGTCACTTTATTTTTCAAAGACTATTATCTTCTCAAAGTGTCTTTATTAAGTTCCTATAGAGTTTTTATAATGGAAACATCAAGAAGCCAGATAAAGCTAGCTATATATATATATATATATATATTATATTATATTGGATATATATTATATATATATATAATATTATAGTGAGCTCGAAACCTAAACGAACGAAAACCTTTCCCATGACTTCTTGTATGCTTACGAATTTTCAGAACATGTAATACCCCGGTTACTACTCCTCACATGCACAGCAATTTGACCATGCAGGGTCTATGTTGTTCAGATATATCCACATTCTCCAACGCAGCCTATAACCCTGCATTTATAAAATCTTAAGTCATCCAGCACATAGTCTCTCTCTCTCTCTCTCTCTCTCTCTCTCTCTCTCTCTCTCTCTCTCTCTCTCTCTCTCTCCAGTGTCTTCCATTCTGCAAGTCTGGGGAGAAGCAGCTCCACCCAGTCCTCAGTGATGTGAGAGACTGAGGCAGACTCAGAGAGGCCAGCCATGCCCCCAGTCCACTACAGACCCCTGAAGAACTTGAGGGACAGCTCGTAGGCCAGGAACATGGTGGCACTCATGGGGAACCCCCGGACGGCATTTACAGTGACCCCGCGGAAAAATACCTGGCGAAACAAATCAATTTAATTGTAATAAACTATGAGCCATAAACTTATCTCTTTTAGTTTTTAAATCAATTAGGAGAAAAGTCCTGTGTTAATGTTAAAAAAAGACATCCTATTAAATGATATTGCTCTTTGGTTGCAGATGATTTTAATTAAAGAGTAAAGGTTTTGGAAATAAGGCCTTGAGTGAATTACACAAGTGTTATGGTACATTATGCATTCAAAGTGTTACTTTACCCATGCCTGGACTGCTGAGGTGCAACTGCTCAGCTTCTGAGAGCTGCAGGCTTGGAATGCTTTTATCATTGAGGGGGGAGTTACCTGTAGCCCGTCGGTCTTGTAACTCTGCAGGATGCAATGGACAATCCCTTTATATTTTCTTTGATAAACTGAATCTGCCTGAAGACGACTTTTTACAACATCTGCTGGTGTGGCCGTGACCCAAGAAATTGAACCTATGAATCAGAACACAGTACTCGGGTATTATTATTATTATTATTATTATTATTATTATTATTATTATTATTATTATTATGGGATAACCTGAGTCCCTCAAACATTATTAAGTTTATGGGGTACCTGGTAACAATAAAGAGAAAAGGAGAAATTGTAATTTAAAATGCATACATGTTGAAAGCAGTTTCAGCTTTCTTAAAATCCAACTTCCCCAGAATACCTCTTTGGAACATATCCAGAAATATATGAGAAGTTTGCATGTCGGATTAGGAATTTGGCAAGGGACTGTGCTTGTGGAATTGACGCTGCAATAGAGGCCCCTGAAAGTGAATGCCAGTAGGTTTTTAATTATTAAAACCTACACAACCTGCACAATCCATACAATGCTGCCTGCAAGTACATTGGAAGAACTGTCCAGCAATAAGAAAAAATATTTAAAAATAAAAAAGAAGCAAATGAAAAAGGTGAACCCTGTCTGTTTCCAGCGTCCTGGCAGAGCCGGTTCAGACGACAGCACAGCAGAAGAGATAAGCCTCTCACCTGCAACTCCTCCTGCCAGGCAGATGTAAAATGGGTTGAGGGCAGCACCCTCCCCTGGGGACAGCCAGTCACAGAGCAGCGTGTAAGGAATGAAGTTGAGGATGTCATACCATATATTGCTGTTGCATTATAAAGCAATTACAACCATTATAATAAACCTTTTTTTTTTTTAAATAGCTATTTTAAGATATACACTGAGGTCATGTTAAATAACAAAACTTAATGTTACTTTAAACATATTTACATAGCTGTATGTGTTGTATCTCTCTTCTGTGTTTTGGCTGGAGCACATTTTACAATTCTATCTACATCTGCACAATACAATGAACATCATATACAAAAGGACCTATTTTTAATAAGCTTCCATTACAGTGCTAAGTTTGCAATGCTTTTTTTTCTAAAAGGAAAAAATAGATATGTACAGTAAACTACTTTAGCATACCATGTAATCCATGAAGTCCATAGCCATGGCATGGAGAAACGATCATGGTATCCAAACTGTGGTAATGCATACCACGGTATAAAGTGATACCGGTATAGTGTGACATCGCTAAAGGTTAACCTTCCAAGCTTAACCAGGCATGCAATCTTGTATCAGCAAATCCCTCTTAAAATTGGAGTTTCATATTCTCAATATCACAGCTCACCCTGTGCCTCGGTATATATACCTATTGCATAAATTATATATACCGATGTGTTTACATATGCACAGCACCTATCATTTGGTTTCCCAGATACGAAATGAGAATATTATATTTTGATTCTTTTTCTTTCATGGGGAGAAATCAAATACATAAATAAATGCACTCCACATTTATTCCTTCCTAAAAGGCTTTTTGTTTTTTGTTCTCCACTACTTAAGGGTATTAACGACAGACACAAATATGTTTTACAAACACCCAGAGCTACCTGAGAGAACTGGCTGGGCCTGCATCTGCAGACGTATTTTGACCAAATCCACAGGGGCCCCGATTCCCACCGAGATGAATCCAGCAGTGATGCTGGACAGCACCAGCTCCACAAGGTCAGGACCGCGCCTCTCTGTGCCGGTGCGGGACTCTCTAATAAGCCGCTGCGTGTTGCTGTACACCCCGAACACCACCGAGTTGTAGAGAGTAATGCTTGCCAGGGGGAAAGACAGGCCTTTAAAGAACCCAGAGACCTAGACACCGAACAAAAAGCAAAACGCAGGGAAGTGAAAACTAGAAGCAAGCAAGTGCTGTCAACCGCAGCTGGCAATACAATCTCAGGAGGCTTGGGACACTCTGGCAAGTTTAAAAAACTTTACACACATCCCTCACCAGGGATGAGCGTGCAGGTATTTTACATCAAAGAAGCAAGTAGCCCATCTGCACTTTAAAACTGCGGAGCACACACTATGGACTATATTTGTGACATTTATGTCCTAGCACTGTGTTCTCTGAATTGAATTTGCTGGCAGATGGAACAATGGCTGGCTGTGTTTGGAAACACAAAAACAAAAACCTTAAAGAATGCTGCGACACTGATACAAGAGAGACACGGAGCGTGCAAAACAATGGAAAGCTACCAAGAAAGCCCCATTCCAATGCTACCAAAAATCCACTGACGCAATTCCCATTTGAGAAAGAAATATCTGGAATTTAAGCTAAGTTACTGAGTTGTATCTATCTGTATGCATTGCCACATTATGTTAATTTGCCACATCCTCCCCTTCATGTCAGCTTTATATATCGTTTCACTGTAGCCCACTCCCATTGCTTCCAGCTCACTGCTGAATGTCTGCATTGTATTGCGATGTCTCTGAATCTATTTGTGATCCCCATGTAAACGTTTTTTTTTTTTATTACTTTGCAACATTTTTGTCTTCTCACAATTTAATTTGCAATGAGGTACTGAACTCAGTGCACAAGGCTTTTTTTTTTTTTTTTTTTTTACACAATTTAGATAATAGAATATTTTTATGTAAAAGCTATACCTTTGGCTAGAATGTCACTACAAAAATGTGCTAAAAGATTTGCAAGAGATTGTATAATTGATGAATCGGCTTCCAGGTTCCAGTAAAACCGGTTCACCTCTGGCAGGGTGCTGGAGAACAATGCACCTCCCAGGAGGGGTACAGAACTGCAAAGAAGGAGACAGGGAGGAGGAGAAAGACAGATTCTGTAAACTAATCTAAACCACCGAATGGGCCCCAAGATCGCAGAGTCACACACTTACATTTTCATTTTTGTAGACTGTGAGAATGCAGTGAAAGGTGTTTTTGTAACCTTTCCCAGCTTGTAAACGAGTCTGAAAAAGAAAAGGGGTTTGGCATCAGTGTTGGTCCACAGGCTAACATACCACAAAACTCAGACAGGGGAGACAGGAGGAGTGGGACAAACAATCCCACAAGGGCAGCACCCTGCAATTTTAAAACAGATATGAGCTTCCATCCATATTCTGTACCTGCTGTCAATTCAGTACATTTCCCATGTGCTTGATGTCTGCATTGTGATATTGTAAAGGGTCACATGTACCTGTCAACATCTGAAAATTACACTATGTAACACAATTTTTGTTCCTGGGTAGTAAGTGTTATTTCCTAATCGCTTATGCCTCAAAAGTATAGAAAATGGCTATTATTCCCCACCAACTTTGCTTTTGTGACCAGGACAGTGATATTTCAAAATATCACTATTTCCAATGGGAAAACGGGCGAATGGGTGTCTTTTCGTTCACATAAAGTCAGAAAAAAACAACATATGAATCCAAATTAGCATGTATTTATACTAAAGTAATACAAAAATGACTACAAAAGATTTAGAAGTGAGTAGTTTTTCGAGATTTACGATTATACTGTAAATACAGTATAATCGTAAATCTCGAAAAACTACTCACTTATAAATCAAAGCAAAGTTTGTGGGGAATAATAGCCATTTTCTATACTTTTAAGGCATAAGCAATTAGGAAATAACACTTACTACCCAGGACACCCCCCCCCCCCCCCCCCCCCCCCCCCCCCCCCCCCAACCCCCCCGCATTTAAATACATGCAAATGAATCACTCACTCCTTTCTAAAATATGAAGGGATACAGGTAACATAATTCTCGGGATTGCCCCGGGGAACCTGAAGTGTTTCGGTATGGGAGAGTTCTCAAAGTAGTTACGTTGTCTAGAGCTTGTATTAGTTGTGGTTTCAGAAAACGATTGCAAATATACGATGTACTGTTGTCTTTTTTCACAAAAGACATGTAAATCTTAAACAGTAAGCGGGTCACCTTCACTGTGTCGAGGGGGTGTCCCACAACAGTACTGGCGGCTCCTGGAAAAACAAACAAACAAAAAACAAAAACAAGGAAGAACGTCATCAAAACAAACCCCCCTAATCGTACTTCTTTAACCCCAATAGGGCAGAGAAGCGACTACGTTGAAAGCTCAGATTATTTTCCATTCAATCTGCTCAACTGCAGCAACACAAATCGTTGTGTATTAGTCAGTTCCTTCAGTATTAAAGGCTTTATCACATAATGTTAAATTAGTTATAGTCCTGATCCTATTATTATTATTATTATTATTATTATTATTATTATTTATTATTTATTATTATTATTATTATTATTATTATTATAGCAGGTATCAAACATTAAGAAAGTATGGTCATTTACTTTAACGTTCAGTAAACATATCAACTTACCCCCTATCCAACCAGCTACAAAATCATCGACTTTAAAGCCATTCATTGCCACATCCAAGCAGATTAAAAGTATAGAAACTTTTTTTTTGTTTTTTGTTTTAATGCATTAGCACTAGACAAACGTTATTTTTTTTTCCGGTCAGACCTTTCTATTCTGGTTTTGATTATTCGTCCATAACTTTGTCACTAAATGAAAAACAAACAAACAAACAAAAAAGATTCAAATAGTTTCCCTGGAGTAAAAAGCACAGACTTTTTTTAGAGTGGGTGCTGAAGTGCTTTTAAAATAGCATTATCGCTACTCCAGAGGCGTTGCGGTGGGCTTGTCCCCACAGATGGCTGTTGCCGAACAGAAGTAAAGATAGGCTTGTCCAATTAGAGAGAGAGAGAGAGAGAGAGAGAGAGAGAGAGAGAGAGAGAGAGAGAGAGAGAGAGAGAGAGAGAGAGAGAGAGAACTCTTCTCAGAATCGGCGGTAGATAATATAATAAGCAGGTGAACAGAGAGTTGTTTGTGTGTGCTGGTGTGTATGCTGTCTGGAGAAAACGAAACCCCTTGCTTGTGTCTTCCATGAGCGTGCAATATACAGATCCTATTCTACACTGCATGGACTGAACACCCAGCCCGGGCACATAAGACAAACTTATTCATGATCTGATTAGCAACTTAGCCCACTGAATGAATCTACAGTAGAGAAAAACAGCTGCAGTCAGTTTTGATTTCTTTCTAGCTGTTTCTAATTCTCAGCTCCAGGAAGGGGCAGCTGGTATTTCAATACCTTACTCTAAAAAGCACATTGAAAATAGTTAGAGAAAACAATTTTTAATATAGGGCCAAAAGTAAACTTCAACGCATCCTTTAAGCTTGGTTTGCAGTTGTTTACCCCAGTGTCATTTTTTATGTACAGTACATTTTTATTGTGTTTGACGGTGCAAATCGTAATATCGTAGATCATACATAAGATTACTGTGGTACAGCATGGCAAAAACAAAGTGTAGTAAAGCATAGTAAAATCCATGATAGCAAATGTAGGGACTCAATTACAGTGTTTTGTGTCAGTGTCAAATATTTACAGCAGATCATATAGCTGGCTTTGCATGGGTGTGAGCCAGACTACAAGATCCAGAACATGTTTCACTGGCAGCTGATACACGGTCAAGCTGAAAATTGCTGAAGATGTTAACAAACTACAGAGGAAATATATGTGTAGAGGACACAGGATGATACAAAAGCAGAAACCGGTCAGAAAGTAGTGAAGGTTTTTTACTAGCCCCACACTGGTGCAGAAGCCACTGAATTTGGATCACTGCGTTAGTACACATAAATTATACTTGGAGCATACTCTCAAGTCTCTCCATTTCCTTCAGTAGGTTTGTAATATCAGCTGAGTACAGATCTCTACCAGCGGCTCCAGTAGCATTCATATATCAAGTGTTTATACGGCTGGTTTCACAGACCCTCGTCAGCACTAATCCTGGATTACCTTACCTAAAGTAACATTAGATAGTCCAAGATTAGCTGTAAAGATTAATGAAACTAGCTCTATTGCTTCTCTTTTAATGGGAGATGTGAAATCATATTAAAACACAGGGACTGAAATTGTTAACCTCTGTCAGTAAGCTTTCTCTGAATCCTTATGTATCACCAGTACACATAATCATTATTGGTAAACAAAAAAAAGAAAGAAAAAGAAAGCAGAAACAATACAAAATCAACACTTATCGATAGGAAAAGAAAGCAATTGTATTAGTGTAGCATACTTGCAAATACCTTGTTGTGCAGTTTAACTGCTCAGATGAGGATGAGTTATCAAATTTATATGATACACAATAAATATTTGTCAGGCTTAATAATTGTCTGCTCATGGGATCCAACCTCATTTCAACTTGATGACAACTTGCTCCAAGCCAGAAAAAACAAGACAAGATGTTCTTCCATGTCCCATAAATGCTGCTTAAACACCACAATGCACTACATACCCAATAGCACACAATGGAAAGAGATGCATGTATGGGCGATTGGGTGCATAATTATGACGCGCTAAAAGTGCTTGCTGCAAACTTGCAATCATGTTGCAAGTGAAGACCACAAGGTTCGGATGAACAGCATTGGTCTGTGCATCTGGCGTAACAGGGCAGAGGCTAGGCGTAAACTGGCAACACCGCGCACTGCAAGCGAGCATCTTAACCACAATGCAAAAGAGCCGGGCTCATCTGCATTCATGGTTTTCGACAGGGGGCAGGACAGAATCTGTAATGACAATATAACACTGTCCATTGCACTGGCATCTGAGTTTGATGCATGGTACCAACCTAACCAGGCAGTCGCTCAGTGAGAAGGGTTAGATGGAGATACTGATATTGGGCGGATGTTTTTAATATTTTTTCAATTTGAAATTCAGAGGAAGTACTTCAGGGTTTGATACTCCAGATCTGGGATAGTACAGGCAAGGGCAAACCACAGGGGGGAGGCAAAGAAAATCAGTTTAACTAAAACTTTAATGAAACACTGCTTGTTAGCAGTGTAAGGGGAAATGTGTTTGTAATTCCTGGAATTCCTACCAGGGACTAGAGTGTTTTGTATTAAATGTTCCTTTGTTATATGTTCACCAGGAAAAAAAGGAACAGCTCTTGAACAAAATGAAACCTGCCTTGTCATTGTATATGTATAACTGTGGATTGGGATCACATTCTTGCTGTAGTTAAATTTTCTTGAACACTAGCTTTTCCTTTCACTGTAAATGCAACCACTTGCAATTACAATTACTTGCACATCTCCATGACTTGCACAGTAACTGAATGCATTGCCCCACTTGCCCATATAGAATACCAGGGGTTCATGTTGAAAAGTTACAGAATATGCATGCAGGGATTCTAGGATGATCCCTGGAAAGGTTACGGCAGAGAGACACCACGTTGTTTTTAGCAAAGACTGCAATTCGTTTGTATTTGGACTTAAATCAGTACAGTGAACAAAAGGTACAGAAAGTAAACCATTTTATAACTGCAATTAAATGCTTTAGTAAGTGCTGATGTAATGCCATATCCGTGCAGTCTTGGACTCTCTCAATTTTACAGGATATTCATTTACACGTTCCAAAAGAAAAATAATCCAAGAGAACAGGAACAATAGGTCACAAAGAGCAGTAAACTCTATGCATCGGCAGGGTCCAACGCAATCCTACTGGGGTCAGCTTTAGAAACACTCTGGGTCCAATGACATCCACAAGAGTTTATCGTTTCTACACATGACCTTTGACATTCATGCATGTTAGGCAAACGTTGGAAAACAAATCTTACAATGAACAAACAATGAATGTTTTTTTTTTTTTTATAGCAGTACACAGGTTCACAACAGACAAAAAGGAATAGGCGTGACACAGGCAGTGAGAATTTCATATGCCCATACATGTCTGACACCTGAACAATGAAAAGAAAATTCAATTGAACGATCTGCTGCACGCAGTTCAATTTACAATGTCTATTTATTTCATTTGGTGGGCTTGGTATCTAGGGAGCTCATGAGTCCAATCAATAGGAGAGAGGCAGGCTAACAGACTTTGGCAACAGTTCAGCTGCCTGGCTTTACTGCAGAAGAGTTTATGTGCCTCTGGAATATTAACAAAGTGTTGTTTTTGTATAAATCAAAGTATAAACATTTGAAAAAAAGTTTCTCTGGGTTTGTGAAATCCAATTTCAAATCATACCTTATGTGAGGTAACGTAAATATTTGAAAGTAACCCATATGTAAATAATTAAAAATTGAATATGCACCAGATTTTTTCCCATATCACTCCTTGAAATGTAGCCTCTGCAAACCCGAACAGAGGACCTCAGTTTGTGTTTGCGTGGAGACTGGGCTGCATTAGTAGTGTAAGGCTGAAAATTCTTCATATAGTCTTCACTGATGAATAATTATTTCAATTCAATTGAAATAATGTTCTGGAGTGTAAGGCTGTACAGTATGCTTAATCAAACCTGTATGCTTAAGAAGACCTTGCTCATTGACCCCTGGCATGACAGGTAAAAACAACACATAGTATAAACATGCATTCTGATTATGTGATCTTGGCTCCCAGACCAAAGCAGACACTGAACTTTATAATCCACTCCTCTTCTTGTAATTGGTAGCTTGTTGGTGAAATTCTGTGTTTGTTTTTCAAGGACTAGCAGGTGCTGTGGTTAAAACTTAATGCTGTCTGATTTTAAAAACACCTGAAGTGAACTTGCACTGAAATGTCAGTGACCTTGATCAGTAACTGAACAGAGCTGCATTGTCAAAATGACATAAAATAACACAACATAAGCTACTGTACTATTGCACTTGACTCTGTGAGATGAATTAAACCACCTGCGCCTATATTTTACAGTTTCACTGCTGCTGTATTTAGATATTACTTGTTTAACAAGTATGCTTTTTTTTGCAAATGTTAACTATACAGGTAATGTATTTATCTTGAGCGGCATACATGAGTATTTAAACTAAGTTCAGGCAGGGAACTCACTTTAACCTCAAATCACATAAACATCAAGCATATTTTAGACGCTTCAAAAAAACAGATCGAATCATCAGAATAGCTGATATCTTATTTGTCCTATGACAAATAAGGACAGGATCTATATCTTACCTCAGTCCATTTCCCCTGTATCGAGAGGTTCTGAAAGCACATTGAGTTATAAGAAGACATTAGGGACATGTTTTTAAAAGTTTTTAAAATCTTAAAAAGCAGTTGACATACAACAGTTAACCCTAAGCAATACTTTAAACACAGCACAGAAACCAGGACCAGGAGACCATTGGAAATTAAATGGAGGGCAGAAGGAAGGAGACACTTCTTTGCACCCAGAATAGAGACGGTATGGAATGGGCTACTTAGTCATGTGGTTAAGGTAGAATCCATGGGATCTTGTAAGATAAACTTGACAAAGATCAATCAGCTACCAGGAACCAGGTGGTCTTAGATGGGCTGAACAGCCTCCTAGTGTTGCTGCATTTTCTCACGTCCTTATGTTTTTATATGATGGCTGAAGCAGAAAATGACACACAGTGAATAAGAAAAAGACAGCGTCACTTAAGAGAAGTCTGGTGTTTGGCACCCAAACCCAGTTAACCTTGAGCACATGTCACACTGTTTTGTAATGTTTACAAGACAAACTGGCAAAGCAAGCTTGTCACAGGGTGGCTTGCGTGATCAAAACGAACAAACAGACAAACAAATGGTGGAAGAACACTAAATCGTGCAAGTTCTCTCGCACAAGTAGCATTTGCATTTGCAATTGTTACTGTTGCGTATTATTTTAATCTCCTCCCCACACCCGTTGACAACCCCGTGTGAGTGAATGGTGCAACTATTTATAAAGGTGTGCTGGGATTTAATTACTAATTAATTATTCACTTGAATCCCAGCATGTGAACTAATTTGTGCAATTCCCTTGCCTAAATACAAATATATATTTTAAATCACTCGTGCTACACAGACCCATGTATATCTCGTGCACAACTATAGCCACATATAACTGACAACATAAAACACACCACATACAACATGAAACACAAAATACAAATCCTTTCACTGTGACAATAAAACGACATTGTAAAAAGTCTGTTTTTAGGAATCCAACAAAGTTTAGTACTCCTGCCAGGGTCAAGTGACACAGACATACAACTTTTATAAAATTGGAGTCAAATATTTGAGGTAAAAACAGTTGCATAGGTAGACTGGATTAGTCACCAAAAAATATATTAAATCATGTCTGGTGCGCTATTTGTGAACTGTTGTTTCTGCAGTGTATTTTAAAACTATACATCCATTCATCTGCCACCACACACTTACTGAGTTTAGAGGTTAACTGGTACGATGTAATCATTAAAAACAGTTGGAACAGAGACCTGGTCTTGAATTACTGAGACTGCTAAACCCTGCTTTAATCTTATCAACAGGATAAGTGTCTGTGTCAGTATAACCAGCAGATGTCAGTATAACCATTGGTACAGCTTGGAGCCAACAACACTCTCAAATCAATCTTCAGAGAGCAATTCTCTTTAAAATAATTATATATATATATATATATATATATATATATATATATATATATATATATATATATTATATATATATATATTTATCCGGCACTAATCAGAAATTTTAATTTAAATTAAAGTATTATACTGATTTTTTTTTTTTTTAATAAAAAAGGAAAAGTTCTGGAAAGAGGGATACTTGTAACTAATTGCATGCAAGGTTATATTTTCCTTAGTTGTCCACTAGAGGGAGCCAGTACCTTGTAAAATGTCCAGGTAAAACAACGTGCGTTCATTGTCCACCTGATACTACAGCAATTGTGGGATTCAAACATAGTAACCATGTAGTTTATTAGCACTGCAGGCTTTTCGACAATGGTATTCAGTGCTATGCAGGAGAAGACATCACGCCGGGTTTGCACCAGAATTTAAAGGGGCAGTATGTGCCATCAGCATTGGGAGTCTGCTGTTTATTGTTTCCTGGATGGGCAGTGTAGCTGTAGCTAGTCCTCAACCCCCCCGGGGGGGGGAACCGACCTACGTCTTGTGTGCTGCAGTAGGACACGAGCCAGCAAAATTGGTCAACTCCTCACTTATAAAGGGATTTTACTTTGTGATGGGTTGTCTGGGATTCCTTTTTTTTGTTACAGTTGTGCTAAGGAAAAAAAAAACAACAAACACTAGGACAAGCGTCGGATGGACACAGTTCGCAGCCTACCTTTGTAAAGCCCTTTGTGACTGTCGTTCACTATGAAAGGTTTTATATTATATATATATATATCCCGTTATATATATATATATATATATATATATATATATATATATATATATATATATATAGATATAGATATATATAGATAGATATAAAATAGTGTAATACAAAGCTAAGGCATTACACACAGCTAAGAGGTTAATTCAGAATCTGAAACCACTTGGGAGAAATGCTGTAGGAACTTCTACACACAAATTAAACACATTAGTATAAAATCTGCCTTCTCTGGGAGTATCTACAGTACATGTATAGCATTCTTCGCATAAAAGAAAAAAAAAGAGAAAAAAACGCATAAAAGAAAAAAACAGAACTGATAAATAATATTATTCATGTCAAATATATGCTCATTGGTATAGCTCAGAAAAATAATAATTTTAAATGGACAGAGTCACGATTCCTGGGCTTCAGTGAGATTGAAATCTGAGCCCTGAACAACACATTCATTTTAGTTTTGTAGATTCCAGAACACCCTTGCAGTGACATCTGTTCTTCCAGGTAACACAGTCAAACCTGCACAAACATTCATTTAGCTTCGCCAAAAGCTCTCACAGTCCTTTTGAGTCACTTATCACTGGTATTCACCCATGCTGCATGCAAGTAGAGGCCCCTCTCTATTACATTCCATAGCTCAAATAACACACCCAACTTCTCAGTATGTTTGTCCTAGAAAATCACATTATAAACAATTCTAATATAAAAACTATTACAGAATTCCTCACATCACTTTCTGTCAGCTCCAATAATGCAATAACTCTTTTCTCTGGATACTCTTGAAATGTCTTCCCTTTAACTAGAATATCACATTAACAGGAGGCTGCTTGACTATCTTCCGTTTAAATATTTATTTAACCTAACCTTATACATTGTTAATATAACTAACTACCTGCTTCCCCTTCTCTAAAGATATGGCAAATGAAACACTGCTATTTCATTTTTTGCAGTCCTGATTTTAATAGATAAGTATAGTATATTCCTATCCTAGATGCAACCCTTGTTCTACCCAATGGATGCCTAGGTCCATGCTCCCTGTGACAATCAAAGGCTTAATGCAACAATGGAATAGAAAACTAAAGCTAAAGATATGGTCCCTGACCCCTTATTATGTGTAGATGCTGCTGGAGTCATGGGGGCTCCCACAGACTTTATCACTGAACGAATTGACACCCATGAAAGACTCTTGGGCTAAATCAAAATTTACATAAACACAGACATTGCTTCTGCCTTGTGAACAAGGTGCTGTAAGTGGAGCATCCTTACTCATCAAGACCTCATCGAGACATTATTGCTCACAGGTAATGGAGTACAGTATGTCCACATTTCTGGGAATTCCTTCTCCAGTATCCCCTTATGGGGCTCTGTCACATCGTGCAGGATCTTCTCAAGACACGATTTCAAAAGGAATAGACATATTTGTAATATGTTTTAAGTATGCAAAATCTATAATTATTGCATATTTTGTGTTTTACAACTAGAAGCTCAGGGATGTAGAAACGGACATTTACCAGCTATTAAATCATGCTTAATCTGTGTACATCACTTTGCATCAACAGCAGTTTCACGGATGAACAAATATTTTGCTCTCTCTAATCACTACAACTCTTCAGCTTCGACGTCCTCTTTGTACAGGTTTGTCAAAGGCATAACTGAATGCCCAAGGGAAAAAAAGAACGCAACCCACTAAACAAGTGTTTTTGTAACAAATAAAATGTCGTCTTTACTGAAGCACAGCTCTGACGCAAGGCTTAGCTGCTATTGCTACTGCTTTTCAGCTTGATAGAGAAGGGACCTAGTGGCCTGGCAAGGAAAAACAAATGAATAATTCCCCTGCACATTCTCCAGAGAGCGCCCAATGCCATGTGTCACACAGCCGGCGACTTGTATTGTGTTGAATTATTGTTATTAATATTTACTAATATTTCAATGGAGCAGCGCCCTTGAAGGCAAATGTGTTACTCAGTGCTTTGTTACAAAGCTTGAGTCAACTCCTCTCACTTCAGTCAAGAACGGCTATAGTAATATCTTATAGACAAAACCAAACGGCAAGCCATGTATATTTTGCAGCAAGAAAAAAGTTTGTAATCTGATTGTAACTGGTTTTGTTGGCTTTTTAAAGATAGTCTTTAGATGGACTACCTTTTATAATTTTTTTAGTTGTGTCTTTTAGCATCATCAAAACCCACTTACAACGCACAGCGTTCTGAAAACTATAAGAGGTTGCCGTGCGACAAAGATACTGAGATCATCCTCAACTTGAATACATGCATTACATTTTTACAATGTGCCTGGATGTATAACAGGATGATGACTGAGAGATCAGTCCTCCAGAGGCCCTGTGTGTTTGTCCTTAGCATTCTGTACATGCACACAATTTTCACCTTTTTGCATTTAGAATACTCAAGGTACATTTCAATGAAAGGATCCAATCTTGATGTACTGCTCATATTGACAGCATTTAAAAAATTTGGCCAAGAGACTTCAGTTGCATAATTTCCCCTGCTTAATCTTGAAGTTAAATCCACAGTCTTCCAAGATTTTCCCATGATTCTCCTATTCCTTTACCATAGTGCTCACCATACTTCCCTTGTCTTTACCATTATTTCATTTTGCAGTTCTTTATCACACTTTGTTATGCTTTTAATATATACAGCAGTAAACTTTACAAAAATAATTGCTAGATTTGTAAATTCATCTCATTTTCATCTCAAAGCTGATTTGGTTACTGTCTAAATGAAGGCAGTTGGTTGGCTAGAAGGTCTTAGAGCTCCCTCTGAGTTACAGACACTTGTCCTTCAATTACTTTTTACACAGAGTATATGCTTTTTGCGGCAAATAAAGGTTAGAGCTGTCCTGCAGTCACACAGGGAGTATTAAGTTGGCTGTGATTCACACAGGGGAGCTTGTGCTCCCAGAATTCGACACAGGATTTTGGTGGTTACATAAAATAAGGTCGTGTTCCACCCTGCGGCTGTGTATTGAGGATATGCTGGCCAGTCTAATGCAGAGTGACACTCAAAGAGAGTTTTTCAGAAATACATGTCGCTGCATTGCTAAGTTTCCGTCGTTTCTTTACCTACTTACCGTATAGAAAATACATATGCGTCCTATATTTCCTTCCCTTTTGAAGAAAGTCTTGTTATTGATCAGGTCTTTACCGGAGAGGCTGCCAATGCATTTGTGCCACAGTTCGTAGAAATAAACACCACTTAAATGAACCAGCACCTTACAAATATATAATTTACCCTGTAATGTAGACAGGAAAGGAGATTTCCTTAACATGCTATATTAAGTTAGATTGTATTTTCTGATTCTGTAGCTACAGACAGGCTAGCTGCAGATCTGACTGAAGATTTCTTCAGGAGCTCACCTCCTAATCACCAGCATGCTCTCTCTCTTCTTCACACAGGAAAGGTGCTTTAAACCTGATCCAAGCCACAGCTGTACCGAGATCAGCAGCATCCAAGCTTTAGCACAAAGGAAAGCTCTGCTGCTAGCTCTCAATGTTTCCATGTTTAATGACAATATATAATTCTGCACATTACTAGACTTGGAAAGCCTTGTTTTGCTCATGTTGCATAGCAGCTAGGTCTGCAATATTCACCCAAGGGCATCTACATTGCTGAAGTAGAAGGGGGGGGGGGGGTCTTGCAATGTTTATGCTACATTGCACACTGAAGGGCTTATTCAATCAGAAAACACCAAACAAGTCAAATTTTTATGGTTTTATTAGGCACATTTTTTTGCTGTTTAATTGTATGATTGGTGATATTCCATGCGTTTTGGGGGTGGGTCTGTGTAGGGTGGAACGGGAGTAGTCGTCTGGGTGCACATTATGACCAATTGGACTGTTGTAAAGGCTGACGGGAGAGGATGTAAGGAACGGTCCTACACTTAATGTATTTTACAGGGAAAGAATAAAAAGCCCTTTCAATGCATGTGAGAAAATGAATCATGCTGTAAGCAATTGGAAATTGTCCTTTACAAAAATAGGAGCAGTGGCTGAGAGTAAGTGCATTGCTGCAGTTCTTCTAAAAGCACTATGAATACACGTTGGCTTTCTCTGCAGCCTCACAATACCAGGCTACTGAAGAGAGACCCAGAGTTTGTTTTCCTCATGCTTCCCCCAGGGCACTGAATCACATCCTAGCTCATCACTGACTGAACAGGGGATTAAAAAAAGATATCATTGCTCCAACAGGCTGCAGAACATTTGGCTTCTTCGCTTGCTTATATACGGGACTGTATTAGCAGTTATCTTTTCTGATGAAGGAGAGATTGACAAGGAGCAAAAATCTAGTTTTGAGTCTAGCAACTTGTGTTTGACAAATGTCCCACTATTTTTATAGAAGATGTTAAATCAGCCCTGACTATGGGTAGACATCTTTCTAAACTGTAATCACACAATCTGGCTTTTTTTTCTATCCACGCAGGTGCATAGGTCCTCAGCACCTTTCTAATGCTTTGGAGGCAGGTTGAAAACAAACAAAAACTCATCAGCTGCATGATCCAAATAGCAAGGAATAAGATGCTTGAGTCTCTTCTTAATTCTCTAAATATAAACTCTGCACAAGGACCCAGTTGTATTGCTAGTATTTGAAATTTTGTGGGTCATTCCAAGGAGCTCAGGGATGCACCCCAAACCATTTATTTATTAAGCTATTTAAAAAGGCCTGTGCAGTCTGCTTAACTGATCTGCATAGAGGTGGACCATTTGTCTACCAAGGTAGTGAAAACTACATCTCATGACAGTATCAAATGTATTGTTGGTGTTAATAATCCCAGGCAGAATGCTATTTGAATTATTTAAAGGACTTATATTAACTAAACATAGAGGCATATATAGTTATCACTTTGCATTATACAGTAGATCATATGATAATGGTTGAAGTAAGTCTCTTATGAATAATTTTTACTTTTTAAATTGTTAGAGGGCAGGATAGGTGATATTGCAAAGAAAACCCTGTAGGTCAAGGTGAAAAACACAATTAAACAAATCCCCAAACTCTACAATACTGTTAAATACACCAGTATTTGTTTCTTTGGTTTAAACATTGCTTCCTTTAGGATCCCAGTAGTAACAGAAAGGAATATGAATACCAAAGCTGCCATTGTAATTCAAGTATGCCACGCCGTCCATTATAGAAAAGTGCTGAGTGAAGAATTTACAGAGGATCAACATTTGCTAATCTGTTTGCAAAAAATGCCCATTATTAAACTTGCCTGAGACATTTATGCAAACAAATAATTTGCAAAAAAATATCCTTTATAGCTCCCGACACTAGGAAGCAAGTTTGTAATCAGGGACTTAATTATGTTAAATAGTATGCATGGATCATGTACACCAGAATATTCAGCACTGGCAACAACAGGTCTTCCATGAATCTCTCTTAAATCTCTTTATTGCCCAATTCTTTTATCCAATTGTGTTTGGGTCTTGGTCATTTTGGTGGAGTTTTGGGAGCACTTTTTCTACCTGGTGCTGGACTGAAGATTTGAGAACGTTAGATTACAGATGTAACCCTGGTTCCCTGAAAGTGAAGACGACCAACAAACCTTTTGAGGTCGCATCACTCGCGTTCACGGGTTTGATGCAAAAGAGAAAGTGACCTCTGCACTCTACTTATTCCCTTGGTGGGCGGGACCGAGGCTGTCACTCCATGGAGGGGCCTATTGATAGCTTTGATATAAAATGCTCAGTGGCATTTGGCAGCCAAATCCAAAATAAGTAGGGTTGTTGGTCATCTTCGAATTGAAACGGAACCAGAATGGTTCACAAGGTTTAAGAACTGGCTTGCATTGCAGATAACTGCATTCATATTTTTTCCTGTCTCTTCGGATTATGGAATCCAGCTGTGAATCTTTATCTGCCAACAAAGTTAGTCTTAGTGAGCCAGGATCCAGGAACAACAAACAATACTAAAATGCTTCCCTGAGGAGACTGCCTTGGCTCGGGAAGAATTAGGGATTCAGGATTCATGTATGTTTATGTTCGCAATGCAAGCCTGTCATAATGTATTAAACTGCACGGAGATAATTTTGAAAAGTGCCTGAACACTGTCACTAATGCACTGTACCTCTGAGAGATGACTCAACAGGTTTACCTGACCTGTCCCCTACATGACTATGAAAAACCATGGCAGCGCATGCCAGCACTCCAGAATTAATCCATTTTGAGACAGCGGTGTCCTGACTCTGGTGGAATGTGCCAGTATCATGGCTATGAAGTGTGTTGTTTCATGCATAAAGGGCTCTGTGAAGCTCGCACACCTGCTTACAGTAATAATGCAATAACAACAGCTTGTTGGGACTGTGAGGTCTATGAGGCTGTGAAACGTCTTCAAAAAGCACCACAGCTCTTTCTACAACAGCTGGGCTCTCTGTGTGAGGAAGAAAATGGAGGCCTGTATTTTTCAGATAGAGAGGACTTGGTGAACAAAGCACAGTGAAAGCTGGCAAAGTGTCACTGCACAATTGTATTTTATTAATTTTATTGAGTTCCTGGAAACAACATGCACAAATATTACAGCATTACTGACATTTCAGGGTCATTTCTTAAATACAAATTGGTGTGTGTTGTTTGCAATTAATGACGGTACGTTTTAATTAAAAAATGTTCTTACCGTCTGGCCGTCAACATCTGGCAGAATTCCATGTTCATTTACAATTTTATGAAGTGCTGTTGAAACTCTTGAATTAAAGATCTGACCAGCTTTTTATGTACTGTACTACAGCCACCACCTTCACAGTAGCCAACATCTAAAGACATCATTTTAAAATCACCTTGCAGCAGATCTTTGAAGACTGATGTATTCTGGGGTCTGTTTTCTATTAGTTTTACTAGTAAAATGTTAGACCTTTTGTATTTAAATCTCAACTGAAATGTTTTAGAGCAAAAAACATGAAAAGAACAACAACAACACAAACTGCTGAATAGATTATATTGTCTTCAGAGCAGCTCCATTGTGCATTGAGTATGTCATGAATTGGCATCTCATTCCTTTGAATTGAACAGAAAGACAAGGGCATGACATGAAATACAAGCCCTACGGTTCAGAGACAAATATATACCATCAACCATCAAGCAAGCTCTGCAGTGGAGGGTAAGTAGGGTTCTTTTGCTGATGTCAGTACTGTTAACTCATCAGCCACTAGGAGGAGATTCATTACAAGTATAAAGTACATTTACAAGAGTTCTGCTAACTTGTTTGCTTCTCGAAATGTCTATCCGTCGTTAAATGTTTTAAAGATGGTGCAAAATTATTTTTGGATTGCATTTAGTGTGATATTCCAGCCAGCCACAATCCTAACTAAATCAAACATAACCACAGTTTAAAAAAGAAAATGGTCGGACCCCAATCTGCTGCCAATGCAAACGAACAGGACTGGCAAACAATCCCTCTGGTATGACAGCATCAGTAATAAGAACCCATTGAAGTACACTCCACTTAACAGTATCACTGCAATAATGCAAATCTGATTTACACATATGTAAAAATAATACCTCTGATTAAAACAGTACCTTGCAGTGTAGCTTCAGGGCTTCAGTTTTGTATGTCTGATGTATTTTTTCTTTTGTTTTCATTGTATGTCCTCAACTACTTTGTTCCTCTCACTCCATGAAGGTACAGTATCGTGTCCTGTTTTCATGATTGTTCCTGTCAGTTATATTTTCACAAAGTGTTGTGTTAAATATGTAATCTCAACACTTTTCAGATAGAGGTTATGTGTCGCAACAAAAATGTTCTTGATGAGGCACGTGTCCTGCTTGTTAGCTTCAGGTTACATGAATGCTTTGCTCCAAAATATAAGATCTGCTTCCTTTAGTTCCTTTAGAAAGTTTAAGCATATCAATTCTTTCACACGATTTTAAATGTGATAGCAAGGATAATGGCAAACTGTCCAAAAATTATTTGAGAAGACATCATATTTAGGTTTTACAGACCCTGGTTAGCCCTGATCTGGAATAATCTTTACTAAGGTAACATTAGTTTGCTGTGGAAGCTAAATATGTATGGTATTAAAGCAAGCAATGGTCACCTGTACAATATATAAATTATCCTCTTCAGTTTGAAAGTTTGTAAATAATAATAATAAAAAAAAAAAAACTCCTGGTAAGAGTGGTTTTATTCTGAACAGACTCTTTCACCTTTGTGTCCTTCTTTGTAATACTTTATAAAGCATATCTTTGCTCTCCAGCTCCTCAATCATTTCATTAGCAACCTGAAATGACACCCCTCTCAAGAGCTTTGGTTTTAACACTTTCTGTCAAACCTTTGAGTCACTGCTACTGAAATCATTCATTAGAAACCAGCTCCATGCTCGTATAGAGTGACTAAATCTGATGTTTTAGTTAAGCTTGAGTAACTTACTGTTCTATCCCTGGGATAACACTTTCCTCCTTAGAGTTCTGCAACGCAGCTCAAAACATCTCCCTGTCATTGTTTTACACTGAAAGGTCTCATTTGCATTCCAGTGCAACTGTCACACTTTCTCTGAAATATTCAGTCATTACCAGTGCTGAATCAATAAATGAGGCTACAGGGCAATAAACAATCACTGCTTAGTGCAGAGGAAGGGGAAGGGGAGGGGAAATGTGCAATGCAGCATCTGCCACCCATTCAAAATGTTTCTAGTAAGAAAGGCCAGTATGTCATAAATAATCTGGGGAATGCATTCATACCAGGTATGAAGGGTAGAACATGAGCTGTGATGTATTACATATGCATGAACAGTGAAGAGCTTCCTACAGTTTGACATGCCAAGAAATTCACAAATAGAAAAGTATCTAACACACTTCAAATTATGTGTATCTTTGAGTTTCCATATGGTGACTGTCTCAGCTTGCATGGCTGCCCAATACAGCATCCTCAACTCAATGAGCACCTGTGGCAGGAATTAGAACCATGCCTTCACAACCTGGACCTCATTCCACACACTCAGTCTGTAGCACTTTAGGGGAATCACATGGTAGTATACCGGAACTTTGGGGAATCAAGACCTTAATACTGCATGTTTGTACAAAATGAATCTGTATTCTTAAATATAAATTTGCACAACCAACATGTTTTATTTAGGACCTTGGCAAAGTGGTTGATAGCGTGCAGGTGCAGGTGATCAATGACAGACAATTATAATCCAGATGCAAATTTTGTTTAATGATTTTTGTGTCCAGTGCCTGATGGCAAAGCAAACAGTAATTAATGATGACAGCGGTGTGCATTACTTAATATATAATCCCTGGGTTTTCCCTGAAAATATAGTCCTGTTTTTATTATACACCCACACAAAACACAAAACACATGCACAAGTCCGTTAGCGCATGAATTAGTGCTAGTGGTGCAAATACAGTTATTTGTGATACAGTGCAGTGCTGTTCCAGGTTTGTGCTGGCCACTGGCATCAGCTCTGGAATGTGTTAGCTGTCTAGTGATTACAAGCAAATAAACAGACAGAACAAAACAAACACTCATGATAATTCACAACAACACAAGTCCTTCCAGGTCACTTATTAATAACCAAAATGAAGGAACAGATAACATCGCTTCGACCCCTATTTGTACCGTCACTCATGACCTTTTGGTAAATGATTGCAGCCGCTCCTCCAATCCACGGCTGCCACAGCATTTGCCTTCCGGGTCAACAAGTTAGTGTAACAAAGCTCAATCTCTTTAGTACATGATCGACTTCCTTTTAACCCTTGTAATGAAGTGTAAGGTCAAGCAGTATAGAGTATTCTGTTCCCATTACTTAACTCCCTCACAGGTTGGGAGGGAGATTTACCACCAAGAATCATTGTCTTTCTGAAACAGGGACATACTGTATTGTCTGTTCTTTTCAATTCGTAGTTGGGTGTGACTATTAGGCACATAAGACGTTTAAATGACAGGAGATTGTATAATCCATTACAGTTGTTAATGCACACTCACAGAAGAGGAAGATATTGAAGCTAAAACTGTATTAAATAATATAAATGTAGTCCTCAACCTAGCTTATTGATCATAAACATTGATCACTGTGAGTTAGTAATGCTGTGGTTCTTCTAGGATTTCTTAAGGGTAATATACTGGGATTATAATTGAGCCCCAGTACAGTTTTCAAACTTGTAAATTCTGTGTCTCTCTCTCTCTCTCTCTCTCTCTCTCTCTCTCTCTCTCTCTCTCTCTCTCTCTCTCAATAGGTTACCTACTAGAGCAAAAGAAAAATGAAATGGAAAGAAACACTGCTGGCTGCAAAATCAGGACTGAGCCTTGGCAGCTAGTGAGACGATACACAGCTTAACCCTGACTGTCTCAGCCATAGAAAAATAAGAATCACTGTCAAGGGACTGGGGCTTAGGGGAGAACAATATATAGTAAAATGACATATAACATGTTCTACTAAAACACATTGGCAGCCGGAAAGCAGCTGAACTTGAGAGTTACAGAGCTCTATTCTGTAGGCCTGACCAGTGACATCCCATTACTTGTCTTTTTTAAACAGTCCTGATTATTTTGGAGATTTTGCCAATGCCTATGAAAACGTGGTAACACAAGCCGGGTTATTGACATCCCTGCAGTGAGTTATTATGTTGCAGGACGCATTAACATCCTCAGTGGCTGTTCAAATGATCTACAGGTATATAATGCCACCATTGGTAGACCAAGATTGGTAGACATCGCTACACTCTACCATCTTTAAAGATGACCCAAGGATAGAAGTTCTCTTTGATACAATTGGTAGCCTAATTGATTCATTAATACAAATCAGGCATCAGCTACAGCACCACCCTTGTAAATATGTATAGGATCTTGTTGCCCAGCGGCCAGTGTCTCCTTTTGCCTATTGTACAAAATGGCTTTTCACAACAGCAGAACACAGTGGCCAAGAGAGAGAGAGAGAGAGAGAGAGAGAGAGAGAGAGAGAGAGAGAGAGAGAGAGAGAGAGAGAGAGAGAGAGAGAGAGGTTGTACAATATGGCTCAATTTTTTTTAGCAGTCCAAACTCTGTTAGTTATGTCTGTAATAATTAATGAAAAAACTGCCACATGAAAAAAAAAAAAAACATCTTAAATCCAATTTACGAATAAAAAACCAGATTACAAATCGCATCCATCTCCATTTCGAAGGCTTTCAAGAAAAAACTTCAATATGGCTGTCCTTCATATCCTTTGTCAGTGTGCTTTGAGTTTCACATCACTTTCACATCATGTAAATATTTTACTAGCACATCCCATATACAGTTATATATTGTAAATAAAGCTGCACTTTTATCTTCACCAAAGGTTACTGTGCTGAGAGACACTGGTACAGTATTTCTGTTGATGGAGGATACTGTACTGTACTGTAGGAATGCTATTATCATCACAGTTAACGGGAAAGTAAATTAAACTGTTTGAAATTGTTTTGTAACTGTTGGTTTGTGGCTTGTTCTGATACTGTTGCATGGACCTGACAAAAGCACCTGACACATTAATTTTATTAAAAATAAGAATAATGCTCTTTGATAGAGATGGTATAGTAGGGGATAGTGCTGTATACAGTCAATGCCTTTTCGCATCTAACCTTCATAGCTCCTTTCTCACAGTATGGCAGAAACCTATTAGATCAGGTACAATCCCTCAAACATAGACCTGGCTATGGCAATAAATCTCTGTCTCCATTATAGCTCTGCCAATAGCATTGCCATGCTGGCTGCACACAGTCTTTATAACATAGCTTGATGAGTATTTCACAAGGGTGCAGGAGGAATGACAGAATGGGGTTGGGAAAGGATAGAGCAGATTCATTAGGCCGCCACAATGTAGAGTCACTGAAAACCCTCTATTAACTCCACAGGACTGGATTAGAGAGAGAGAGTGGCTGCATCATGAGCCGCTGAGTAATTCTTCATTGCCAATACTACAGTGGTGCCGGGGAGTCCAAATAATACAGAATAATATGGTGGTACAGATCCAGAACGTATGTTCTGTCATTCTCATTTGGCACTTATTTTGGCACCCATGCCCATCTCTGGATCTAGCTATGCACTGGCAGATGATAACTGCAGGCAATGATGACGATTAAATTAATGAATCACATCTGTGGTGATCAAGATTTTGTAGTTTTCATTCTTTTCAACGAGATGGAATTCCAGCAGGTGGAGCTAGACTGTGTACTTATGGTTAATTCTGGGTGTAATCAAGAAGGGGCATGTTTTAGTCAAGGGGGTTGATGTGATGATTAAAGGCAAGGAAATCCTAGCTTTTAAGCTTAAACAATGATGCTTTTAAGCATGGGAACAACACATTATATTCAGCACCTATATGCGGCAGCTCAGTGCTGACGCAGGGGTATTGGTTGAGTTTTAGCCCTAGGAGAGTACAGATATTGCCACAAGCATTACTTCTTACAGCACCTGATGATCCTTGCATGTACTGACCGAAATGTGGTTTGACAAGATCAAAATCCAGCAATGGCTCCAGATCCCACTGGACTTCTTGAAGAAAGACTGTGGGGATCCCTTGATGATTTTGTCAGTGTGGCTGGTTCTGTACCCTATGGAATGGTGTTAAGGGTTGCTACAAACTCTGCAGTCACATGCACAGCATATGCATAGAGCAGGTGTGTATTGGGACCCACAATATTATTATTAACGCTTTTTGTCCAAATACATTATAATAATAATCTTTGTTTTTATATAGCGCCTCCTGGTTACGAGCCTGTTTCTTTAACCAGAGTACTGATGAGGAAATAATGGCTCAGAGTTGGGTGGAAATGTACTCACAGCTAAAGCGTATGGCCGTGGGTACTGTCAAGAAAAACAAATTCACCTGCTGAAATTGAGAGATGCTATGGAGGCTCTGAGCTGCAAGGGAATGAGCAGCACAGCATGCCGAGGAAAACAAAACAAAACCAAAAGAACAGCCCTGAGCGTCATGAAGCAGAACATATATTTTGAGTTCTTTTGTTTTCTTTTTCTCAGAGAGAGGCAATAGAAATAGTGCTGTGTTTAGCTACTTTCATGAATACTTTCTCATAGATTTTAATCTCAATCTGGGATCTGAACTGGCACAGCCCCTATATATACTACATGTTACCAAATAACTTTTTTTTAAACAAGTTTTTGCTGTGCCTGTGATGCTTACTTGCCTGTATGATGAGGCAGCTTTTCAAATGTGTCTGTGCTTTGAACCCCATGGAGAACGGCAGAATTCATGACTGCTGATAATGAATGTATCGTTTAATCCTAACCTTTTAAAAACAACATTACATTCAGTGGGCTCATACAATAGTTCTTTACCTTTGTGGATTGCAAATTATGTTTGGGATTTTTTTTTTTTGAGGATTTTCACTGAAATAACCTGCAGAACAATGTAAAGGATGTCTTGTAGAAATAGGATATTTGACACACTCAGGCTTGCTTTCCAAATCTTTAACATCTACATCTCCAAAGAACAGAGAGAGATGTGTTGGGCCTTTCCTTCGGTGCAAATAAGTAAATAAATAAAGCAGTAAAGGAATCTGAAAAGAAAATGGCAAATGGCTATTAGAAAATCAATAATGGAAGGAAACTGAAATTCAGCTCGTCAGATCAAGTTTGGTCACGGAGCGGAGAGGAAACATGTTTTGAATTATAAGAGGGCTGATGCCCTCCTCCAGAGTCATGTCATTCTTTTAAGTTATAAAATGCCGCCGTTGCAGAGTATTTCATCCTCAGCTTTATGTAAAGCCAACAGATTTGTATATATTGATATATTTATTTGTATTTAAGCTTTTTTTTTATTTTTCAAGAAACAGTATAATAAATTAGAACCTTGAGGGCCAGAAATGAACAAAGCTTACAATGGAGCTATACTTACAATGTTGCTGTTGGGAAAAGGGTCTTTACATGGACAAAGTGTTTTCACTTGTAAGCTATTTAAAGACCTGCTATTAAACTTGTAAAAGTTTACAATGGTATTTCTTCAGTTTTCCCATGCTTTTCCCATGGTTATACTATGCATTTCCCATAGTCTACCATGGTTCTTTAAAACAAACACAAATAAATTACCTTCAGTCACTACATTAATCATAGAGCTCTCTGAAAAGGCAACAAGGTACCCATTCCCTTGGATAAATTGGGCAGTCTGTTCACAGTTAGTAGTTCTGGCAGTAGCTTGGTTGTTCACCCAATCTCAATAAGATCTGGCCAGGTTCCACGTCTAACAGTGTTTAATACAACAGAAAGGTCAGCAATATTAAACAAGCCTCTTAGGACCTGCCTTGAAAACGTAAGCTTGAATATTTTCACAGATTAGTTAGCTGCTACATTAAAGTTACAGTGCATTCATTTGAGATTTTATGAATTGTTGTGTTCATTTCAAAGATGTTCTTAAAAATAAAACCACATATTTTTTTTGGCAGAATTTCCAAGCTCGCTACATTCCAGGTAGCCATAAACTTCCCACAGCTTGCTAATCTTCAGCTAAAACACAAACTGGCCTCTGCGCAGGGGAAAAGCCTGGCAGCACATGTTTTAATCCTGCTGGCTAACCCAGCTCTAAATCAAACCTTTCACTCAGTCTCCAGGGTTAAAAGCAATCCTGATTTAAAATTGCCTCTCCAAACAAACCAGGGTCCAGTAGCTGTATTCACAGATGTACTGCAACACCTGCCTGCAAAACTTATATAAACCATTTGGTTGACTGTGTTTTTCTCATGCAACTACTATGGTTGTGCACATTGATAAACACCAGTATTACCTTGTTCATACCTGCCCAGATATTTAATAATTGCATATTTGCTTCTTTTGCAAACTGTGTGTTGATGTGCAATTTAGACATGATGCTTAACTGTCATTTTCATCAAAGCTGCTCGTATTCCAGCAGCATTTCTAATTGCCATTTCCCAGAATCAGCTAAAGTATCGCACGTGCATAAACGGCAAACAAATTTTACTGAGAATTTCCAAGCTCGCTACATTCCAGGTAGCCATAAACTTCCCACAGCTTGCTAATCTTCAGCTAAAACACAAACTGGCCTCTGCGCAGGGGAAAAGCCTGGCAGCACATGTTTTAATCCTGCTGGCTAACCCAGCTCTAAATCAAACCTTTCACTCAGTCTCCAGGGTTAAAAGCACAAATTTTACTGAGAATTTCCAAGCTCGCTACATTCCAGGTAGCCATAAACTTCCCACAGCTTGCTAATCTTCAGCTAAAACACAAACTGGCCTCTGCGCAGGGGAAAAGCCTGGCAGCACATGTTTTAATCCTGCTGGCTAACCCAGCTCTAAATCAAACCTTTCACTCAGTCTCCAGGGTTAAAAGCAATCCTGATTTAAAATTGCCTCTCCAAACAAACCAGGGTCCAGTAGCTGTATTCACAGATGTACTGCAACACCTGCCTGCAAAACTTATATAAACCATTTGGTTGACTGTGTTTTTCTCATGCAACTACTATGGTTGTGCACATTGATAAACACCAGTATTACCTTGTTCATACCTGCCCAGATATTTAATAATTGCATATTTGCTTCTTTTGCAAACTGTGTGTTGATGTGCAATTTAGACATGATGCTTAACTGTTATTTTCATCAAAGCTGCTCGTATTCCAGCAGCATTTCTAATTGCCATTTCCCAGAATCAGCTAAAGTATCGCATGTGCATAAACGGCAAACAAATTTTACTGAGCAAGAGAGGACCTGAGGAGGGGAGAGGACAATGGACATTATCTAACCTCCGTCTGTCTTCTTTTGAACTCTTTTCCAATGACAAAGAATTGATTTGTTTAATTTATTTAATTTCGTTTCATTTTTTCATGTTTGAGACAGATATATATATATATAAAATGTATATATATATCAGGATAGTATATATTATATATCTATATATATATATCTATATATTGGGACTTACTGTGACTGGGAAACAAACATTTGCTATAATTCAATGAGATGAGAACCGTAATCATTCATTTAAATACCTGCTGTTGCATCTTATTTGGTATGAAAAGTGCTGAAAAAATAAAATGTTCTCACAAAGGCTTTCTCTAAATTACAAGAATTTTAAGAATACGCACCCTTTTTATAACCCAAAACCTGCTGCATTACAAGTACTGTGCAGATTTTTTTAGAATGAATCTTTTGTAATATAGTCACAATATAGTAAATATAGTCACATAGACACTTACTGCCAATGCATTTGCTTCATTTCCAAATCCCTGTAAACATGGCAGTGTCCCTAGAAATGTGAGTGGATTCTCTGTGGCTCTATCCAGCTGCTTAAGTACTGTAATATAAAGGGAAGTTAGCCACAGCTTTTATTTACTCAATCTACTTATCAGGATTAGTTAGATTAGTAAGCAATTAGCAAGTGATTTCTTTATTTAATCACTGTGCATTTTAAACCAACTGTTTGAGATAATATAACATAACATGCAATCAAAATATAGGACACACATTCTCATTTACTCTTTCAAAAAAAAAAAGGGGGGGGGGTATATTAACAATACTGCAGAAAATTGTTACTTTTTTTCCTATGCTCTTTCTTGTCATTCAGAATACAGTTTGCGATTTCAAATCCCCTTTTAATATATCTGTTATAACACAGTTAATAAAAATAATAATAGTGACAGATATAGAGCCAAATATTGTGACTAATAAACTATTTTATAAAATAATAATGATTAGAATTATATTAAAACAAAGCATATGTTAAAATTGCATTTCCACATCTACATAATTGCTACATATATAACAGAAAATAAGCCTCATGAGCCATCTTTTCAATTAAGATTTTAAAAGCGTCATACAGAATATAAATATATCACAGCTGTCTGGTCTGTCACAAAGTATTGTCCTATTAGCTAGAGCTGTTAGAATGAGGAAGCACCACTGCACACATTTCAGTTGTGTATTAAACCTGTCACATCACAAGCAAACGGCGGGCTATGCAAATGCCAACGAGCCATGTGGAAGGAATCCATTTAATACAATGTATTTCCAAGTCAGAGTCTCCTAATGAGCCAAGTCAAGGGTAAGTGCTATCTGTGAGATTCTCCAACATCATTCGTTTGTTAACAGATAATGACTAACACTCTTTATAAAGATGCCATTAATGCAGTGTCCACTAGTGCAACAAAATTAAGAAAGAAAGATTACTAATAACAAGTGCAATGCTCTCTTATAATTTTGCTAGTCGTCCAACATATATCCCATAAAGCACCATTTTTCTTGCACTTGCAAAAGTTACAAATGCCTCGGGGGTCTCTGACTGGTGTCATTTATGTTGACCTCCCCAGGGCTTTTGATACTGTTGATCAAATAACAATATCATTTATAAGCTGCAAGCCCCTTAGAACTGGCTTAGGTCATGTTGAATGGGTTTAAGTGGGTTCTTTCTCACAGTTGTAACACAGGTGCTGTGTCTATCATCCTAATCGGATTCTGTCTGTAAGAGAGTACCATAGGAGGCTTGCACTTGGTCCCGGTTTGGTCTCTGGATATACAGTCTCTGCAGCTCTCCGAGGAAGTTTCACTCCGCTCTTTTAAGTCTTATCTCTTAGAAGAATTTACGGTCATGCTGAAGACTTAGCTTTACAGTAGGTTGAAGTTTCGTACTGTTAAAACACTATAAAAGCATAGTATAAACTGACTGCAACATCGCCTAAAGAACTGACCCGACGGGTGTATTGTGAAACTAATATCGACATCAAACAAGGATTGGTTAACAATGTGTCTAGGTTTTTAAATCTGTTTTTAAATCTTGTAATCGTTCTTCTTGGTGTGCGTGTGTGCTTCTGTTTTCCAGTCTGGATCAGTTTTTAAAAGGCAACAGCATCAAACCTAAGAAAACTACTAACCTAAGTAATCCTCAGATTGTTTGTCAACAACCGTCTCGTTTTTTCAAAAAGTTTTATGATAGAAGCTTTTCGTTATGTAAACTAAATTATCGCACTTTTTTTTTTTATTTGAATCGATGCTTTTAAAGTTAACCTGCTCCATTTTTTTCCCCAAAAGCTGTTCCTGAATTTCAAAAATATTTTCCTAGAGCTTAACCTTTCATTTGAATCTCGGAAACACACGTTTCTTTTCAGCATTCTGCTACTGACTGGTCTTCAGGGGGAGTAAGGCAAATATTGTTCAGTGATTTAGAAAATGAAGGAGTTGACTCAGCTGTTGAACTTGAGCCTTTCTGTTAAGATATCAAGGATCTCACTTGCCCAAAGCATAAACAGATGAACAGAGAACTCCTTTGAATTTGCGATAACATTTTGCTTTCCAGATCCATGATGAAATAGCCTCATGTTAAATCTGTGCCTGAATCTGTTCTCATCATCTTGACAAATGCTACTGTAGCATATAATTGATGCTCATGTCAGTGCATTTGCACATGTCTCATTTTCTAGTTCATTCATACATATCATTTCATGTTTTCAAACTTCAAAATACAAATTAATTGGTACCAGGAACACTTGCAATGACACTGTGAAAAACGAATATGCTTCCTATCCTCACATTTTTTCTTCTAGATTAGACATGGCAAATAATGTTCTATTATTGTTCTCAGCAGAAACAACCATTTAGAATCATTCAGAACAAGCAACAGGACACCAGGTATTCCTTTAAGAGTTGACATTTCAACCAGGAAATGCAATTTCAAATACTCTCCGAAATTAATTTTTTATTATTAAGCTCAAGTGGTTTTGTTTTGGCGTCCTGCCTTTTCCTGCATGTCTACATTTCCACAGAGTTACTTAGCAAAGTTACAATAGGTTTCTTTAGCTGATGTAAAGTGACCCCAGTAACACTGATGATGCATGTTCTATATATTTGACGTTGAATCCTGGCTAGAGTCATACATACACATTTAAATTAAATGCTGGCTGCAGATTTGACATGTCTCCAAGTCAATATTATCGAGCAGCGTTTTATTATTTTTACGGGAATACAGATATAACCTACAGTATAAGTATTGCATTTATATGACTTGGAAACCCAAAAATCCAATACACTCATTTGTGTTACAGTTTATGTGCAAAGCTAATGCATTTTTAAGAAACAGGCAACACAATCTTATTTGTAATATAAGAGCCTGCTCACACATTCATATTTTTTGTAAGTCTACTTTCAAATTATAGTCTTATTTCAAAATGTTGGAAGCAAAGCATCAATCTACTGCAGTCCAATTTTAACAGTGCAATCTAACAGTGCAATTTTAACAGCACTGGCTCTGTTACATAAACACTAGTTTTTCAAGGACAATTGCAGTTTCAAGATGAAAAACAGTTTCTCTCAGATAACTTGTGATATATTAAAAAGAAAGTAGGATTTGCATCTTAGGACATCTAGAATATACCACTATAAATTTTGCAGTTTTCCGATGGTTAAACTTTGCATTTACCATAGCTTACCATGTTTTGCCATATTTTATCATGGTTTGCTGTGTTATTTAATATGCTTTACCATGCCTTCCTGGTCTTTACAATTCGCACCTTTGTTTTATCATTTTATCATACTGTATACCATATGCACATAATGTTCATCCATTTAAAAAAAACTGAGCTTATTACTCTACTAAGTATAGATTAAAACTGGTTGATAGACAGTTATGCCAGCACCCCCATTTGGCTCCAATCAGCAAGGATATAGTGTGGTTCTATGTAGACAGGGTACCTAACAATCCCTTCAAGCAAGTCCTGCTGAAATAAATAAATAAATAGATTTAAAATACAAAACACAGAAATATTCTTGTGTCAAATCAAGCTGTCATTCTGGAAACCCAGCCTGGGATAATTTCTGCTGACTATGCTTAGCATTACCAAATTGGTCTGAAATCCTTTCCTGTCCTCCAAGATGGCAAAGATTTTTTTAATATACAATCTCCAACGTGTACTTATTCACCTTCTTTTTCTCATGTTAGTGTTGCTTTGGCTTCAAAGACAGATTTATGTTTTGCTGTGAAGTATATGTTGACCGTGCAGTTTTATATATATGACATTACTATATATGTATATCATATATATATATTATATCTATAATATATATATATATATATATATATATATATATATATATATGATCAATCTTGCAGAAGTTCCCAAGACGTCTGCATTTTAAAATTAGTAAAAAGGAGAGACCTTTCTTGTCTCTGGATAGACTATTTCAGCAGCTAGCTGATAGAGGGACTTTAGTTACTGAAGTCCTGAAATCAAGTTTCATAACGTTGTTCAAATGCCGCCTCTCTTTTAAATAGGGAGAGACGAGAGGATGGAGAGAGAGAGAGAGTGAGAGGATCTCTTTTTTTTTTTGAGAGAGAGAGAGAGAGAGAGAGAGATTTTATAGCCAAGTATCTGAAGTGCTGCTCTAAGCTATTTCCCAAAGCAGCACACATACTGACCTATCAACATTCAGTCCTGAAGAAGCTATAAATTGCACGGCTGTGTTTTAGAAAATGCTTTATTGATTCTTAACACTGAAAAGAACTGCAACGGCCAGCTCTATTCTGATGCATATTAACTGCATGAATAAGTCACTGGGCTGGGGAATATGATGAGTGGAGCTTCGATTCTCTGATTACAGTGCAACCCGAATTATATTCTGTGGTACTGAGGAGAAAAATGAGGATAGTAGAAGAAAAGGGCACAGGCCTATATCTTTAAAGGAACAGTGTGTTCTTTACCCTTCATTTACCACCAGGGCATCTTCACTCCCCCACAAAAAGTATACCTTTCCCAAGCTGTTACACTGCCAGTGAATTATCTGAAAGAAACCTAAAAGCAGAACAATTATCAGCATTGCCAGCAATGGCAACAAAATACATTTGCACATACAGTGCAATTCCAGCCATGGGAACACACAGTCTGGTACAGATCTACTGCCATGTTACTGCAAGCATTTAACACACAAGCGAAACATATACAGTCCCTCTTGTACTTATTGTATGAGCTTCTGATGTTGAGTGGACCTTGCAATCCTCTACATGGTAGTTCTTTTTTAACCAGTAATGCTTTCAAAATGTTTTAGCAAATTGTCCATGATCATCCTATATAATGAGTAGGGATCCTGATATCCTATTATTATTATTATTATTATTATTATTATTATTATTATTATTATTATAATAATAATAATAATAATAATAATAATAATAATAATAATAATAATAATAATAATAATAAAACATGGATTTTAGATGTTAATTAATATAAATAAAACACAAAACCAATGTGGTTTAAGTGATTCTTGCTAACCTTCCCAATAAGAAGAGCCCCTTTCTTTGAAAACAGTGACACACAACAAGCTGCTCAACTGCAAAGCATGGGAAGCTTTCCTTAAAGGCTGCATTGCAGAGGCACTGTGATGGCAGGCTGATTTGTAGCTTTTTAAAAGACGGCAGTGTGGCCTGGCTTGGAAGAATGCTGTTCAAACTGCTGGCTTTCATTCCTTTCTCTTTTTAAACGTTTTTTTTTTTTACATGTGAACAATAAATAGCAGGGAGAGCATATTTAGTCTTGATAGGACTGAAATAGGGAAAAAAAAATATTGTTGATGCAAATGGACTGGGGTACCAAAGTGGGAGACAGAACCCTGGTTTTGAGGATGTTTACTTTGTAAATGCACAGTAATTAGAGAAACTTAATGTAAAGATTTACCATATGCTTATCATATATTATGATGGCCTGATCTATAAAAATTAGCTATGATTTTAGCAATGTGCTAAACATTAGCACCTGTACGTGACATATGCCAATGTTATTTTCCGAAGAGGAGGATAACTGATCTAAATGAAATATTTGGCAAGTGATTCTACAGGTTAAGATGATGCAAAATGCCTTTCAGACACAAAAAATGGAATACCTGCATCCCACACCCATGTTAACATGTTGATGTTACTGTACCTGTTACCTATTTCTGGTAATTAAGTTTAATAGTTACATATTAAAACATCTCAGAGACACATCTAGATTAAAAAAAACTGTGCTATTCTGTAAACCTCTTCTCTAAATACATTCGCTCTTGGGATTCTACTTCATGTCAAGAATAACTCGGTATGAATGTGCCACAATGAATAGATCTTTAATTAACCAATAAAAAAAGTTCCTGAAAAGTCTAGACAGTTAATAACAATAGTTCATGTTAAAAATCTAACTTGAAAAAGCAAAATGATCATGTTGCTAAAAATGATGATTTTATGGTGGAATTGTTCTGCTTTTACTAGCGTGATACGAATCCCGATTGAACACAGCCACATGGTGCTTTCTTCAAAGAGCAGGCCAAGTGTAGTCCCAGGTCCTGTTCAGAAACTACTTCATTGTCAGTCAGAATATGCATGTTAGCTTCAAAGTGAGTGCTATTCACGGAGAAAGGGCTAGCAGTGTGCTTCAGTGCCACTGGTGTTAGCACTCTGATGACAAGGCATGAACAACTGAGCATTAAAGCCCGCTAAAAGACTGATCGCAGGGACTGGTGCATCGTTGTCTTGTAAACAGTGCTTTCTATGACCGAATGCAGTGAGAAGGAGAGCAGAGTGGGTGAGAAGAATCTGTTTTAATTGATGTTTGTGCCTGCCTGCTGTAATCTGCTTGTGCTTTCCACTTTAGCATGTTCTGTGAGGTGTAGCAGAGACAAAGGCAATTAACGCTTCTTTCTGCTCTCCCTAGTATCACTTTCAGAGTTAGTTAGTAGTAAGAGTGATGGATGATATCCAGCAGGGGCTTGATGAGCTGAGCTTGCAGCTGGAGTGGGAAAAGGCTGCTGTTCAACAAGATGGACAGAAAGCAGAAATCTGTTCCCATGGCACAGGGGCAGGTGGACGAAAAGTTGGGCAAACGTCAATGATCATCAGAAGAAACTTAATGGCAGAGCAGTTGCATATATATGCAGATTTTATAATAATAATTAATCACAAAATTTGTATTCACTCACACTACAGTGTTACAAATATTAATGTAATGAACTAGAAAGCATTTGTATTGACTTAAACTTTTCTTCATTGTGATGTAAGGTAATTTTTAGACTGCTACAATTCACTGTTGTTTCTATAAAGGAAGCAGTGTAATGGGGGGAAATCAAACATAACTAAAATCTACAATATCTTTCCTTCTGGGCTTGGAGCCGAGCAGGCTGATCCATCACTGCAGATTGTATTTAGTATTGATTGCGCCTGGGGTAAAGTAAAGATTGGAGCAGAAAACCTTTTACAATTTACACAGCTAATGGGAATCCTAGAATAATAACCCTTCTAGAACATGTTTAATACAGCATTGAGAGTGAAGTGATTAAAAAGGAAATCCTACAATCAATAATGACATGTGCTGGATCCTCACAGTCCCATATAGAAAGCACATCTTTAAGGCATGAGAAGTCGTTTCATATCCATAGCCCTGATCTTTTGTAACACTGTAACTCTAACTGTACAGAAGTATCAGGTAGATATTAAAGCAGTTTAAACTGTATCAATAGCGGCCTCCGCCAAGGGGGGGCTTAGGGGGCTGTACAAGCCCCCCCCCCCCCTCCAATTTTGATTTTGTGACCCCCGAGTTCAGATCCCAAATAAAAATCTATGTCAAGTCATTAATAAAAGTTAAACACAAAAGTCTAACTATTATATGTGTTATTTCTGAAACATTTCCAAGGTTGTATATTTTTTTATAAATTAGTACCAATTATACATTAGCAAGCCCTTTTTTAGCAGAATTTGTTAACCTGAACATTTCGAGGGCAGAAATTATTTGACTTGGGTGACCTTTCCCCAAAACAACTTGGTTTCATAAAACAAATGCTATACACACAGAGGTACGTAAACAGAATCCAGTGCAAGCAATGCTTATTATTAGCACCTGAAATCTATTCAGTTGTAAAGCCCCTGAGATCTTTCATCCCCAAGGTTATGCAAGTAGCTTGTATTAATAAAGCTTTACCAAACTAATGATGAAGAACTCATTGGCACTGCTGGTTGTAAGTCTAGTCCCAAGAGGGACCAGTGAGTCTTGTGTCCACACAGTCTGGAAGTTTATACCTCATCCATTGGGATGCTGAACAGGATTGTACCTGCTCTGTAAGAAACTTAGTCAAGAAAACAAGAAAAGAGGTTTGAACATTATTCATTATTAGTTGAGGCAACACTTTGTAATAGCATTTTACATTGTGTCTCTAATTACTGTGTATTTACATAGTAAATACATATGTGCTCACACATAATGACACTGTTATTATGCAGAGTTACATTGTTCTTAATGTGTAAACCTTTTTGCACGCTGTAACTCTAACCAAAACCCTAACCCTTTTCTGATCCAACTTTGTATTTATCAATCAATTAATCTAGCTTTATTTTATATAGCGCAATTCATAGTGGACCACCATCACAAAATGCTTTACAAGATGCAGTAACAAAATAATATAATAATAATAATAATATAATAATAATATAATAATAATAATAATAATAATAATAATAAATCCATAATACTTTAAATAAAGAGAAATGCATAATACATGATGTACAGTAAAAAAACAATGCATAATACATTAAATTGTACATTAAATACAGTGGGAAGTGCATAATACATGATAGTAGCATAATACATGAAATAGTAGCAGCAACACAGCAGCTAATAGCAGATATCAGGCTTAAAGAGCTTGGAACATGGGAACAGGTGGGTCTTGCGGGTTCATGCACAAAGATGTAAGCATTAAGTACATTGCAACTATGCATAATAGCGTTGTAATTATGTGTAAACACACATGTTTTACTAAGTAACTACTAAACAAATACACTGTATTTAGAGACACTTAATCTGAAGTGTTTCCAACTTTGTTTGGTCTCTAACTGCAGTGTAATTGTATGTGTAGTTACATAGTACTATAATCAAATTCAAATCCAAGAATTTGGGGAGGGAGTGATAACTGTATTTATTTTCACTGGATGATACATTCAATTTGTGCTCTCCATGATCTGCATAGAGTAGAACAAGATTAAAATAGACTGTGTGTAAGATGTTCAATTTATGATACATCAAATAACAGCACCTGGCATGTGGA
The DNA here is from genome assembly GCF_017654505.1 of Polyodon spathula. Lineage (NCBI taxonomy): Eukaryota > Metazoa > Chordata > Actinopteri > Acipenseriformes > Polyodontidae > Polyodon > Polyodon spathula. The sequence goes on along the minus strand of NC_054555.1, from coordinate 3,276,853 downwards.
ATAGAAACCTGCAGCTTTTAGTTTGCCTCTCATGACCAGTGTAACTGTATGTCAGGTTTGCAGGAGGCGCTCATTGGAGATTTAGAGATAGCTTTCCTTACTGTTTCAGATGTAGCTTCTTTTAATTACATTTGTGTACTCGGGGGACGGGATGAGATGGGATTGGATACAGTCCTCAACAAAAGGAATCCTGACACATTTCCTGCCTAGGATTGCTTCATTAAGGAGTGTTCCTCTTGTGTGTGTAAACATCTCAAAACCCACTGCCGTGTGCCATATGCCAAGGGTAACCTCAGGACTAGGATTGCTTTCTCAGCTTTTCCTGTAGACTCCATCGCTGCTGTCCATCTCAACTCTGCAGGCTCTCTCAGTTACCCAACACCACCCCTGATCTTGTGCCTCCAGGTTCTTGTGTAAGAAAACATGCAATAGATTAAACTGGGAACATTCTGTTTATTCTGTATCATTATTAATCGAAGCATAACCTTGAAGCACTTGTTACGCTAAACGTGAACTTTTACCCATATGTACTCATGCATCATTGATTCCAACAACGAGCCACACAAATGTTAACAGACAAACTTGGGAGAGTTAAATGATTCATGGGAAAGGGCTGCTACTGTCCCTGATAATTCTATTCATGCCAAAAGAATATTGAGATTAGCAGCATGTAAACAATTTACTGAAGATGAATTATTCAATGTAATTTGAGGCAGCCGTAGGGCGAGTGTACTGTAGCAAAAATGACTTTCGTTACAAATGTCCTTATTTGGAAATACGGTTGGTTCTATTCCAGCTTTGTTGCGTTTAAATCTGTTGTTTATCCTAACATTGTCTGTGTGTGTTTATTTCATTTGTTCGAAAGCACTGCCTTATTTAAGGATTAAAAAATTCTGAGTCACTGCCAGACCACAGGAATGATTTTTACACAGTTGCCTGCTTTAACTAATGCTATAAATATTTCCTGCCACAACTGAATATTTTCTGTATACATCTGGAAATTAAGGTGTATAATTATTGTATCGGTATTGCACAAGGATCCAAGGCTCCATTGTTGTGGTGTGAATCCTTATGTGACCTGCTCTACCTCTGAAAGTCAAACACTGAAGACAATGGGCTTTCATATTAGGATTCCAGAGCCGTTGCAGGATGGGACTCTGCTAATTGCATTGCAGTGAAAAGTCAAGGGCAATTAAACATAGGTGAGGTGAGACATTTGATGAGAAATTATGCATTGAATTGTATGTTTAATTCTCATGCATAGTGTGCATTTTCCTAGCTCATAAAAAAGCAAATCAATGCATATGTGTAGGAAAGTGTTAAAAATCAAAACAGCAACTGTATTTGCAAACTGAAGTCTTGGTAGATGGTTTTAATACTGCATGCATATTAAGGGACTTATAAGTTGCTGCTATATTAACAAGAAGGTGTTTATTGAGATGACGACATGGTAGGAAGAAATGTACACTGATATTCAAATGCACACTGATATTCAAATGTAATACCATGGCACCATGTCAGTGCCAGGTATCTCTGCATGTTGTTGCTGCAGTATACTGTTAACACTGTGTAATGCTGATGGTTCTGATGAAAAATGCACGTATGACAGGTAAGTGTATCTGACATCTTTAGATGTCTTGATACACACCAGTTTGGAAGACGCAGATTGCAGATATTTAAAAGATATCTCTATTAAAGTCGTTGTTTCCTTTGAATGGTTCAGACTGACACTAATGGTCTATGCAATAAGACCATCTGTCCAAGATGCATTGGTTTATAGCCTTTAAGATCTACTCAAACCCTTGATTAGAGCCCGAAACCCGGGAAGTGTTCAAGGTCAGGTTTGGTGGATTAGCCTCTGTTTAGTGATGAGACATATTTATTTTGCAGGAATGAATTTTTTAAAAGGCTGAACTTGCGCACTTATTTGTTTAGCAAACCAATTAGCCACACCACTTGGAAGATGTTTGCATTGTTTCTTTCTTTTTTCTTTTTTTACAGTACATGAAATAGAGAAAAAGTTTTATATTAAAAAAATAAAATGCGTGGGCACTGCAGTTCTTTCTCCACTGTAAGATGATAAATTGACACGCCACTGGCAGTGGCACGGCAACAAGATAAAAGATATCAATTTGGAAGATGAGAACCTGTATATTTCAGCCAGGTCAGTGTGATCGATTCAGTGTCATATCTATACAGTCGCTAGGTAAAGATTGTGGGATCTAGCACATCGATCTCCACAGTAACAGACACCCATGTCCTTTAACTGTGACACTGGACACCTTCCCTAGCATATAACTAATAACAACGGGAAGAAATACATACAAGAGCTTGCATACACTGTTAAATGCTTCATTTTCATAGCCTTGAAAAATGAGTTTGAATTATCTCAATGGTCTCATTGGGTATGCCTCTGTTTTAAACAAATTAACTCTGTCTCTGTGCTATCTCTCCACTGGAATTAGAATGATACTAATGAGTTGTTTAAAACATCGTGCCCAAGTTAACAAGTAACGAGATCAGCAGCAACGATACGCTACGAAACAATTCTCAACCCCTTTTTGTTTTTTTACTTGCGGTTTACTCACGTTCTGTATATTTATTGTTAAATCTGAGTGATACAAGTAGGGTGATTTATCAGACTGGGTATGCTGTTGTGCATTGAGAACAGATCAGAGGAGGGATGGATTGCATTTGAAATATAATCATTTCTTTCACACTCCAGTTGAATCATCTCAGAATAATATATTTATGGATTAAGTACATAAACTGTCAAGGTCTGTCAGGTAAAATTGTTAAAAACAAACAAACAACAACAAAAAAAAAAAAAAAAACAGCTGCATGAAACTGCTCTTGCCATACTCGGTAAAACTCGGTCCTACAAATATATACACCGTCCCCCAACTCTTAAACACACAAACACTGACATTAATGGGATTAATGGGAAAGGCACACTAGATGACAAAAAATTAACATCTTCCTCTTTTTAAAGATTAGATTAGACCCAGTTTAAAATTCCTTTAAGACACGTCTACATATACACAGTCAGCACTCACATATCCAACCCTATAAAATGTTGACTTCAGTGATGGTTAAACGACTGTAACGCATGTCTGATTATTTTATTTTGGCCCATTCCAACTCTTGTCCATTTTTTCAGGGAACACAGCCTAAAATAAGTAGGCTTTCATTTAGATGTACTGTAGTTGATTTTGTTGGTACAGTACTGTATTTTCAACAGAAGAAGTGATTCTGAAAATATAACTTGCCAAAAGAGAAGACTCTGGACATGTGGACTATAATATAGTACATAACTTTTAAATCCGATACGTACTGTAGCAGTATGTCAGATTCCCCGTTAACAACCCAACAGCAATATGAAATCAAAATTTTACCCATGCACAGAACTGTGTAAAACGTAAAGGCAGTGCAATTTAGCAAAAAGATTAAAACAACACCAGTTTCCAGAATTAAAACAGTATCCAAAATCAGTATGTAAAATTGCAGAATACAGTGGCTGATAAGACCCTAATGTCACAGTTCACTTTCAAATGAAAATGCACAAAAGCAACTAGAGATCAGATTTTTAAAAAAAATGCATCACAGTATCTAAAGCTGTTTAATAATTAACTGTTTTACATAACTGTAGCTTGACCCGTTCGCTTTGTTTTTGCTGCATTTTCATCACGTGAAACTGGAGGATGCGCTGTGTAACTGCACAATAAAAACAGACTGATTTGGCATGCGTGGAAAAAAAATGCACGTATGACGGGTAAGTGCATTGATTTGTTACATATATAGGCAAATTAGTGATTGTCTAATTTAATTGATGACTTTAGTAAACAGTGCATACAACTAGCCACATAACCACAAATGGTAAAGAAGTTGTTTAAGATGTCTAATTAAAGTACAAAGTGGTCTAACATTTTCACAAGGGAGTGCCTATGGTTTCTATATCACTGATTACTGACCAAAAAATGAAATCCTCCTACCCAGAGGTTTTCATGCAGGTAGGTATATAAAGGTTATAAATGACAAATCTTCAGGAGTTCTAAGAAACATGCACGCTACTGTATATACAGTATACACGCATGCACCCCCCCCCCCCCCCCCCCCCCCCACACACACACACAGTATATGTTTTAAAATACTGTAAAAAGGGAGAGATTTATTGTGTACATAACAAATCAGTCTAATTGGAGAATGCATTTCTCTTCTCCCACTCAGAGCAATGATTCCTTTTTAGAAGCTGGTGTGCCCCCCACCCCCTTAAACACACAAACACTGACATTAATGGGATTAAGGGGATTTCAAAGGCGCTAGATGACACAAACAATAATCCATGTGGTTTATCTGCACTGAATGGGTGAGCATTTTAAAACACCCTTTAGAGTATTGTCTTGGCTCTGATCTCAGGAAATCAGAATCATTTTGCTCCAGGAATGGGATGTCCACAAATATATGTTTGAATGATTTACTTGCCTAGGTCATTAGAAAGAGCTCACATGTTTGGATTCCTGCATCACTGAACTTAATGGCTTTATTGATTGCGTTTCTATCAAAGTGAATGCAGTTTTGCAAATGGGACATTTTAATTATCTAAATAAATCATATAAGGGACCTTATGGACAACACAACTGAATAGTAAAAAGGGATAAACCAATAAAAACAGCTCTATTGTAGAGACTACAGAAAGCTAATAATATAGAGGCCAATGCAATAGACCGCCAAGTTATCAAGTTGAGGTATTTGGTTGCAGTTCACCCGTATTCAATCAGTAATCTTTGTTACGATGTATGGTTTAATAGGGAATTTAATTAAAGTGCAGTTAAATTATGACTTTAGTAATTTAAGCTTGATTCATTTTCTGAAGATATGAATATTGAAAAACAAATTCCCAGCTAATGTTTTAAACCTCAGAGTGTGATACTAAATTATGGCTCAATTTGTCAGCGGAAAATTAAAAGGTGACTCAAGCAGTGAATTAAGCTTGAACGTTTTAAAGTTCATTGACCTCAACAAAACTTGTGGTGACTGTGAACCTTTACGAGATGTACTTCCTCATTTTTTATTTGAATGTCATACAAATAAACTCTACACTACTGTATTATTATGAACCTTCATTGCCAATCGGATTTAAACAATTTTGAAACGGTTTCTTTAGCTTTATTCCTATTGTAGGATCCACTGTATGTGTACGCAGTGAGGAAGTTTATTAGAACACCACCTTGCTTCTGTTTTTTTTTTATTTGTTATGCATATGAAATCTACTTGAACTGAAAAAAAAACTGCTGACTAAAATTTGAAATTTGCACACCCAGAGGTTTTCATGCAGGTAGATGTACAAAGTATATAAATGACAAATCTTATGGTGTTGTATTACATTTGCACATGACTGCCTATCATATGAAAGTACGTGTTTTTTCGTTGCTTTTGCCAACATACTAGTGGAGAATTAGGCATTCCAATTTCTGTTTGAATCCTCAAAACGTTCACCCACCAATCAGGAAGTGCTAATTCGAGACACTACAAAGCAGTGGATGGCTGCAGGACATGCAGAAAAATGTCTTGCTTTAAAAAAAAATAAAAAAACGCAAGGAAAGTAAAACATAAATATGCCTGCAACCCTTTTACACGTTTAAAATGAGAAAAAAAACCACGTTCACCACCTTCTGATTGTAATAAAAATCCTAATTTCTGGGAATTACCTTGGTAGTTGACCATGTCTGTTGACCTTTCCAACACAATCAACTACCAGATAGCAGATGGTTATTAAGGGTCTGTTGCATATTTAATACCCCATATGACTTTCTGCATTTTCAGAGCAAAAGGGTCACATGAAGGCAGATTGGGCTATTTCTCAGTTTCATTGAGATGTCAGTGGAACAGTGAACTCAAGGACATGTTGTTTCAGCTTGGCCCTCTTGTGTTCTCTAATAATTCCAAACCACAGGAACAGATGACACTGTAGACGCTGGTTTGTCTTTCTTTGAGGAAAGCCTTATTTTATAAAGTTAATACATTTAAATATGAAAATAAAGGTAATACTGTTATTTATGTAGTTGGTGGAATAATTCTGCACATAATATGGGCATGCCCGTCTAATTGCTGGAACATAACACTTTTCGTTGTGTCTGTTACTACACTGTGATTACACACACTGTCAAATAGTAAATACTTTCTAAATACACAATCACATCCATAAATTCAGTGTTATCATAAAAGGCTAGCAACTGTCCACATTTTTCATTTTGTTATTTTTATTGCATTGTAACTACACTCCCATGCTTGTAATTACAGTGTAGTCAGAGATAACTAAAGTGTTAAGGCAATGTGTATTTGTCTTGTCAACAATATATTGGAAAGTCATAATATTAATATTTTAAGTCAAATTTTGTAATAAAGTGCTATGACGTTCCAACAAAAGTAAAACAGTATTTAAGATTTGCCTTTTTGCAAAAATCTTCCTCTTGCAGACAAAAGGAAATGACCCTGTTGACTTTTATAACTTCCAGTATAACAATCCCAGCAGCGTTGGCTGGTTGCCAAATCTCCTTTGTGCCATTAGGCTTGTTACACTAACAAGGGGGGAAGGGGGGGGGGATTAGGGTACTGTGTGAAGAAGGAATACTCAATGAACATTAATTAGTTGTTATAAATCCTCTTCACCATGAATAAAGAAAACTTTTGTTTCAAAGCAAGAAACAATGTGTATTCCAAATACTGCAGTATTCATCATAAATGAAAACCTACACCTGGACACTAAGAGAAGCATCCAATACAAATACATTTAGATGTTAGCCCTGTGTGGCATTGAGCTGTTACTGTAACCTGTGCTTGAAATGGGCTGGTAGTGTAGTTGCATTTCAAGCATGAGCTGTAATTACACCATCCTTTCCTACCAACTATAGGACAGTAACATTTTCTAGATGAGATTCAACTGACTTTCCCTTCTCTGTAATTTGGTAACACTTTACATTGTCCTTAGCTGCACCACAACAGCGCTCTAATAACATTGTAATTACACACAAGTGTAGTTGTGTAGTTGCAAAGCAAGAAGATGTTTAATTACACAATCAAAAGTGTCAGCATCCGTTCTAATAACACTAAACAGCCTTTTGGAGGTCAGGGGGCGGTTGGAGGTAAATTCACAAGATTTTATTGCAGGCATAATTGCTAAGATAGCTTGAGACACCTAATACAGCAGTAAACAGATTCACCCCGTCCGGGTTTGAAGATGATGGTCACCCTGTCCATGTTTTACACTCAATGCATGGTGCACTGTAAATTCAGTCGAGTGGAGCCCAGTTTAATGCCCCATGCTCCTTTCATTTCCACACTCGCTGAGTGCAGTTAATATCAAATGGAATTTGTCTCCTATGTAAAATAAAAAAGACCTTTTAACTGTGAAAGTGAATGCAAATGAAAAAGCTGTGAGCTGAATGTCAATTAAGCGCGCAGAGCGCCTGATTTAGTGTTATTGAACCCAACCACCCGGAGCTATCATGGCCCTAAAGAAATCCAGATATTCCTGGGCTTGCAGTTTTACTGTCATGTCACTGCGCATCTCTTCATTCTCATAGTCCTGACAGGTGTTTAGAGCTCAGACTGGGCTGACCTGAAAACACTGGTTTACTATATACAAGCCTTAAACAGTGTGAAGAATAACAATATGATTATCTTTAGGCAGCGGTGTAGTCCTAAATCTGAAGTTACCAGAACGCCACTAAAATACTAATACTCTTAAACAAGAATTATTATAAAATTCTATTTGCATTCTGAACTGCTAGTAACAGAAATAAGAGGTAATGCATTTATCTAATTTGCACAAGTATTTCCACAAAGTGTCTTTCTCTCGCTTCGTTTGTGCTTGTGTCCACTGTCATCGTAGTCAATGCACTGTTGCTGTTGTCTTTGTCAGCATTTTTAGCCTTCTTAAAAAGTAGTTTATAACAGAAGAAATTCCTAATGCTCTTTTTTTTGCATTAAGAGCACTATTGACTGAATCAGACAGCTGTGCGGGAGATGTGAGTCATGTGACTTAGCTTGCCTATTATTCTGGTTCCGGCTGGACTACACCACTCCTACCTACATAAAATAGTACCGGAACAGTGTTCTGGCACGTTCCAGCTTGACTATACCACTGCCTCTAGGATGCCTAAAAGATTGAGCACCCAAGAACACGAAGAGGGGGATATTGAAGATAAAAAAACATTCACACCTGAGACTATGAGCATAATCATCATGATCACTTTGAACTGCAACATATATATATATATATATATATATATATATATATATATATATATATATATATATATATATATATATGTGTGTGTGTGTGTGTGTGTGTGTGTGTGTGTGTGTGTGTGTGTGTGTGTGTGTGTGTGTGTGTGTGTGTATAAATATATAAATATTCATAGCACTGGAGTAAAATGTGATACATTATACGGACTACAATAATGCAGCAATGAATATGTTATGCAATAGATGCCAATAGTTACAGTAAAATTATCACAGTTATTGCACTTTTGGTTTCTATCAAGATGTTATGACGTTATGATAATTATATTATACCTGTTTTCATAGTCGTTATGATGGATTTGCACATACAATGTTATGAACTGCTTTATGAAGGTGTTCTAAGTCCTGTATCGTATCCAATTCAGAGTGTGACCAAAAAACAAATAAACAACAACTTTCTCAAGTATTTCCACATCGACAGCTCAGGGAACAACTTTTTTCCAGGATACAAATAAAATAAAATATAATAAAAAACAGTTGATTTCATTACCTTTGACACCAGGAAGGCTCATAATTACTTTAGACCACACCGTGTCAAATGTATTTTCCATCTTAAACCCTTTTGAGGCCTTTCTTGCTGTGATTGTTTATCGGCTAACCCTTAGAAATGCTTAGACTTACTATAATCATGCTGACGGTGAAGAGAATTCTTCTGGTTCAAGCTAATTAGAAAATGGATCATTTTTTAAATGATCAAATCGTTACACTGAACAGTGTTGTTAGGGTTGTTTTCTTTTTTCCTAATTCAGTGAGCATTTCCTGCAGTCTACTATAAAAGTGAAAATCTAATCTATTCTTCTCAAAATGTTTACAGTTCCCCACCTCTGGTATAATTCATATGGACCCTGATATAAACCAAGGTATCAAAGGGTATTTTTTTACAGCAATTACAGCAGCCTCTTTATCAGACTTTATTCTCACTTTGGCTCGATGAAGGTAATTTATAATAAACATTCTACACATTCAGGGAGTAAAGACCATATCCAAACCTTACTACTCTAGCACATGTGGGTTTAAGAGGGGTCCTAATTCCTATGATCTAGCGTAGGGGTGCAAAGGCTTATTTAGGAATGTGTCTACTCTATATGATGTATCAATTCTGAAGCCCAGGATTGCAAGTATTGGAAACACTATTAAAGTCTAACTTTTATCTGAGAGAACTACTAAGACTGTAATTTTGGATAATGAAAACGTACATCACTGTCATGTTCAAGAATACCTGTGATTGATGTCTGAGGCACTTAGGGAATCTGTATTTACAACTCTGGGATGCTTCAATCTCAGTCAATAGATGAAAAAGATATGAAGCATGCCTGATCAGATGGGAAAATCCTACCTGAAGGCTGAGGAACTTTGCCAATTTTATCTCTTCCAAATTCTGAAACTAAGCTTTAAGACATTCCTTGGTTTTTGTATGAAACCTGCTTGCCTGCATGACATCTTCACCTGGGAAGACCCTTTTGCATTTAACAATTCATTCATGGAACATTCTTAGGAGTCATTTCCAGTACCTCTACCAAACTCAGCTTACAATTACTTGACTAAGCATTACTGCTGAAAAAAGCACCCGTTTGACCAAAACAAAGACATTGTTTTAGTAAATATACAGTATATTTAGTGTTCTGTATGGCGTGTTTGCTGTACATTTTTAATACTGGTTTAAAAACAATGCTAAGTGGAACCCAGGGTTGAGCTGACTGTGTTTATAACTCAAACACAGTGTAATGAAGTGCTCAGGCAGGCAGCTGAATAAATGAAGTGAAACAGGTGCTACATGGTTTAACAACAGGAACAATTGGCCTGAGTGTGCACCCTGAAAACTACAGTTTTGCAGCTAACTGGAGCTTTTAATTTACATCCGGGATATGACACCTGCTTCCTAAAGTGACCGTCTTCAGTTTCATAAAAAAAAAAAGCTTAAAAGGGAAACATTACAATGAGGCTTTCAATATCACCTTTGACTTTCAATGGCATACAGATACCATGAGCAAGAAGTCCTATTTTGCAAAAGTCTTATTTTGATCATGGTTAGTCTAGTCTGATTTTAAAGGAATGGTGTAAGACAGCATCTGAGGGAGTTAGAAAACATGGGAAATCATTTCTTTGCTGCATTTCCAAGGACTGAGAGATTCCAAGATTGATTAATAGCAGTATTTAAACATTCATGACAAATGGTGGTATTGTCTTGATTTAACCTGATAGCTGAGATATGTTGGGGAACTGCAGCTTCCACAGGAGCAGCCCCTCTGTCAGATAACCCCCCCCCCCAAACCTGTTGCTATTCTTCTTCATTCAGCTGAACTGTTGAATTGTCTTGCACACTTTCAGATACATTATAAACACAGCTCTGATTCATTTCTCCAATGATCTGAATCGATGTGTGAAATTAAACATGTTGGCAGGTGCAATCTTCCTTATTTATACAGCAAATCAGCTTCTAGTCAAACTGATAAACCCCAGCCAGAGGTTGTTAAACTCTTCCCAAAGCCTGGGGTTAACAACTTGAAACGTTTCTGCAACCCTCACAGCTACATGGTTAACCCTGTGCACATCCAGAATTGAATCAGAGGAGCACCGAATGAAGATTAAACAACTCATACTTCATGCTGTGCTTTCAAAACTTCTCAAATGTTCTGTGCTTGTCTCTTTTCTGGAGCAGTGCTGAGTGGGGTGGACTACAGATAAGTGTGAATATGTTTCAGTTGTTATCTAGTTCGGATGTTGTGCATTGGTAGCTTTGACTTTATTTACCCAAACATTCAGTATTCAAAGCACACAGTACATTCTATTAGAAGATGCATACATTCATTAAATTCATTGGGCTGTAACAACAGTGTTCTTTTTTTTTTCACGATAAGAAACTCATTTGCCCTTCAAGTATTAGTTGCATTACCAGTGAATCAAAGTTTGGCATATCATGTTTCTCAGCTTGCATTTATAGATTTGACAGCTGAAAATGTTCACTTCTGAGCCCAGATAATGTATTATAAACTTTGAAAGTTCTTTTGCAATACATTGAGTTACACTGGCAAAATGGTAACGATAATATAGAGACAGCTAACCATTCAGGGATGGGATTAAGATAATATCCTCAGCGCGAGAACTCATAAACTTGCAGCTTCACTAAATATGATGGCAGTCGCAGGCTGATAATGGCATTTAGAGAAAGACACTCACAGAAACAGGATGCTTCTTTTGCTTTCTTTCAGCTTTTCATTAGATGTTGCTTAACAGACTCCTTTTTGTTGTTTAGTGATAAAATGGTTAATCTAGTATAATAAACATTTTTTCACAATCCTTGACATATTTCATTTGAAAAAGAAAAAAAAAAAGTTTGGTTTAAAAATCAATAAAGCCCAGTACTGTGTTTATGATTTTTTTTTTTTTTAAATCCAACAAGTGTTTAGAAATGTTTATGGAAAAATATGTTATTTTAGCCCAGGTCATGCATAAGCACGTAAATACATTGCAATACATGTGTAATCACAGATGGTTCCTGCTCTTACACAGTACTGTAACTATCGTTTAATCACATGGCAATGGCTTCTGTGAACAATAGCTTGTTATCTGATGCAATTATAGAGTAGTATTATAGTACAGGCTATGTACATGTTATTACACACTTATTCAATCAGCAGCTACATGTAAGAACAGGAACCATTGGTAGGTGTCTAGTTATTACTATGTAATTACACATAATCTAGCATGTTCAAACTATTGTATTAATAAGTATCAAAAAGGCACATCTTTGTGTATATTGTTTAAATTATTCAAACAAGTTTTACATTATTCTGATTACTAAGTTAAAGTTAGTTAATAATGGCCCACTGCAGAATGGTTTAATGTTGCTTATTTTCCAAGGTCAATCTGTTTTACATGTTTCTAACTGGCATGTAATGCACTTCAGAATGTAACACTTGATTGCTCTCTCGTTTGTCCTGCACACTTTTCATGTGTACTGACTTTAACTGGAAATATTGACGTGGCTGACCTCGTATTAACCTTTTTCTTTTTCTGTTGCTCCTGTCGGGCCCAGCAAAATGAAACACAAACATTAAAAAAAATTAAGAAATATTTTATACAGCATCGCTATCTTAATTAGAATAATATTTACTCTTTGCAATCTCTTTCATGGGAATTCCACATTAACCTATGCAAATTAATGCTAACGACCAGATCCCAGGCTGTTTGCAGTTGGGTTATACTATATTGAGTGCCATAGAAGATAAGTATGGAACATGCAGTGATGATGAAAAGCAGTTCAATTGGCATGTCTTCCCCAGACACATCATTAGGATTCACTCAGCTGATTTAAAAGAACTGCAAACCACACAGTCCACTGACACTGAAACAGCAACATCGATTTCACATGGTTTGAACTTTCAAAAACACACTTTTTGCACACATTTGTTATTATTATTATTATTATTATTATTATTATTATTATTATTATTATTATTATTATTATTATTATTATTATTTTCTAGCTCAAACTGAGTTAACCTCAATTGTGACAGATGAAGAGCACAAATACTCAAAGAAAACATGAAGTGTTACCTGTGTTACCGACAGTTATTCTTTTTTTCTTCACACAAGCAACTCATCAGTAACATACCTGTTATAAACAACCATAAACAACCAATAATACATTTATAAATATGTTATAATAGGGTGTTATGAACAATACGATCATTAATAATAATGAAAGGCTGTACAGATTTTATAGAAATGGCGATACAAAACATTGTAATTACTGCATAACATGACACAAGTCTTCTTGTTATTTGTAATTTAATACATTGTACAGCTATGGCCAAATGTTTTGCATCACCTAGAATTTTAGGATTGAGACATAATATATATATATATATATATATATATATATATATATATATATATATATATATATATATATATATATATATATATATATATATATATATATATATGGATTTAAACTGTGATTTTTGAATTAGGTGACTTACCGTTCGGGTACCAAAAATATTTAAGTATGTAATAAATTATTCACCTATCATCATGTACTTATTACTATATATGGTCATGAGAAACAATTTAAAAAAATGCTACTGAGAGGGGATTTAATGCAATACAATGCAGTCGAACACGAGCAAATAAACCTGCTTTAGTTTTATCAGTTTATTGTTTGCTGAAAGTGCTGACTGTGAATGGAAGCATTTTGCTGCTCTAATCAGCTCCTGGTAAATAATTCCCATTCTGCAATGTGTTTTTTGTCTATATATATATATATATATATATATATATATATATATATATATATATATATATATATATATATATATATATAATATGGTGGTGTTGTTTGGATATTTTTTAATTGAACATGGTAACCAATTGATAACCAATTTAATAACTATTTCCTTCAGTGAAACAAATAAGGCAGAACGGCCCAGGCTTGTGATACCTCGATGATATTAAGATTCAACAGTTTTTATCCCGTGGATAATCCACCGAATCCACTGAATCAGAAGTCAGGGCTTAATGTCACAGAAAATGTGTTCGCAAGAAACCTTTCAATAAATCCATTTTGCGAAACCCCCACACTTTATTGGTTTACGAGATGTCTCAGTGCTATCACCAAGTAACATTGTGCATAATTTACTGTACAGCAAGTGATTGAATCCTGAATTTGTGGTTATAGTTCTTTTAACCTATTCTCATCTCACCAGCAAAAGATACAATCCTTAACTGCAGTATATCACACAACACTCCCTGTTACACACACACACACACACACACACACACACACACACATATTATTATTGGCCTCAGCATTCATTCAAAACCAGTCGATTCAAATGTATTGTCTCCTTTGTTGAGAAAGTAGCTAAAAGTACATTTCAGAAATTCTGGTGGCTGTTCAGTTTTCCTCTCTGTTCCTGTTTGTGTACCCTATTTTCTCATCAGCCATGGCTGTGAGTGTTCACCAAAGATAAGTAACCGTGATCGAAGGGGTGGGAGACGAGGCTCTGTGTCACTCAGGTCTCATTGTTTTATCTTTAAGAACAAAATTAAAAAGACTTAGCAACCTTTTTCTTTCTTTCTCTTTTTTTTTTTTTTTAAACAAATGCAACAATCTTCCAAGCCAAATGCCTCAGTCAGCTTTATTTAATATCCCACTGGCAATTAAAATGTGTTTCCATATCCCACCTTTCATGCAGCTTTGCTGAAATGCAATAAATAACAGTCAAAGCATGACGAAGCAATAGCTACAGATAGGAAAACCATGGAAAAACAGCAAAGCACCAGAAAAAATAAAACCTGTGGAAATTCACCCTGGCAAAGTGACAGTTACAGACTGGCTGAAGTGAGGCAGGTCTGACTTAGTTTCCCCAGGTCTATCCACAGCACCTCAGCTATCCCTGGCCACTCACTAAAACAATGCAGTGTTCCATTCTGGGAGCAGCAATACATCACTGCTGACTTCGGGGGGTGGAACATGCTCAGGGACACTCCCGTGCTTAGAGATACAGAATGACTCCTTCTCCCGGACTGCAGAATTAAACTGAAATGCTTTGCTTTCAGAAACAAATATTTTAGCGACGGTAGTGGAAGTACTGTTCTGCATATGAACACAGTGATGTATTGGTGTTTGTCCACTGCCACCATTGCTGATACTGTAGAATGATAAGATTACAAGTTTAGGGTATCTGGCATGCAGAT
The DNA here is from genome assembly GCF_017654505.1 of Polyodon spathula. NCBI lineage: Eukaryota > Metazoa > Chordata > Actinopteri > Acipenseriformes > Polyodontidae > Polyodon > Polyodon spathula. The sequence continues at coordinate 3,261,847 of NC_054555.1, read as the reverse complement.
TACATAAGAGAAGAACAACTGGGATCTTAATACTGTACACACAGCTAGCTATTCAGTGACTTCACAAACAGATTTAGCCCAATTTTCTTTTCTTTTTTTTTCTTTTTTCTTGATATTTGCACTTCTAATAATAAAAACAAATGCTAATTTAAAGAAAACCAATCAGAGGGATGTAGAGCAATTAAATGAACATTTTGCTACATTAAAATAATAATAATAATAATAATAATAATAATAATAATAATAATAATAATAATAATAATAATAATAATAATAATAATTGTTATTATTATTATTAACAATTAGAGGGAAAAAAAAATGCTTTGGAATATCAGGTCCAGTCTGCGCTGGGTTAAAGCATATGCTTGCTCAAAATGCTTCTGCTTCTATCTTCATTCATCCTCACGCTTATAAACTCATTCTATTACAGACCTTTTTCCACCTTATTCAGACTGCACTCAGTACTAGCTAAGGTTTTCAAATCAATTGCCCTACTTAATAGTATTTCTAATCCCCAGTTTCATATGTTTTTCGTCTTATGCTTGTCATGCATGTTTGGATTTGAAATATGCAGAACGTTTGCTGGTACCTACAGTAAGCACTTCATGTGTTGTACAGTTTAACACCAATGGCCAACCTGTAATTTAGATCACTTGACCTACTGCAACGGTAAATGGGGGACCAGAAACCATGTTAATAAAGCTAATAAGATGGAAGAAAGTTGGTTGGCACACCTGTACTATAGGGATTAGTAAATATATGTCAGCATGATCCCCCACTGTTTAATTAATGTCAAATATATCTCTTTATGAAACTCTTTATTTTGAGTGTTATTGTGGAATTACAGCCACTTAAAATGAATTGTTCCTATGCAGTGGAAAAGTGTGTCGGTCAGCTGTTCATGAGCACTGCTAGGTGTATTAAATGAAGTGCAGGAGACGAACTCTTGAAATGAGCTGTATGCATTGCCTACCACAACTACACAAGCCTTGCAGGACACATACATCTCTTGTAATGAACTGGCATCTCAGCCCATTGAATTGAATGGAAAGGCAAGGACTGGATGTGAACCGCAAAGCACATGGCTCAGAAAATCGAACGTCTTACTGTTTAACTAAAGACCAAGTTGAGAGGTAAATGGGGTTCTTATGCAGATGTCAGGAGAAGATTCGTTACATGTACTGCTACAGCAGTGATTTAGAAACAGTAGATAGAATGTGTCATACAAAATAATAATACAAAAAAAAAACATTTAAAAGAGTCTGCCCTGCTTTAATATGACACATTTTGTATGATTACAATTTTTATTGCATACAGAAAAGAACTTAAATTGAAATCCAATGTATAAGCTACATAACTTCATACAGTTGCCTGTTTTGGTATTCAGATTAGTTTCAGTGGTTTAATAAAGGAAATTCAATCACCCAGTTGCTGTTGTTTTTTTTTTTCTCCATCACTTTTTATTCTTTAACTCTTTGGATTCTGACACTTTTACCCTGTCAGGTACACAGTCTGCACACCAGGTAACAGCGCCTAATACAATATTATTGGTATTAAATTAACATTAGAAACACAATATTACTTAATATTGTTTAAACTATGTCCTGTTTCTCTTAGTGTTGTCTTAGTAGTGGCTTACCTTCCTCTCCTAAGGAGAGCGACCAAGGGCAATAAAATTGGTTTTGTCCTGGCTCAGAACACAGACATGCGTTCAAAGAACTTACTCACTCTGTGTTAGAAAGATAAATAGGAAACATTACTGCAGCATACTTGTGACACACGGGCTTGAACTGAACAGTTGGGAGAATGACATTGAGAATGCTTTTAATGTCAGCCCATGTTTGAGGAGAATGAATAAACCGGCATAGTAGAAAAATGAGATGTCAGTTGCACTGAGCAGATTAAGCAAACAAGCAAACAAAACAGAAGCAACCTCTCGACATGTCATGCTGGGACAGTTTTGTTTAGATTTTGCTCCTGTGAAGAACAGCACTATATTTGTAATCTAGTCTGTAGTTCCCTGAGTGTTAAGAAGTGGTTCTATACAGTCCTGCCATCAAATTAGTCTTATTATTGCAGTCAAGCTACAATATGAGCCTGAGCTAAGGGATCCCCACTGATTGGCTATTCTAGAACCATGGGACAGCTTATGTTCCGGGAACTGGCATTCTAGAACCTGCTGGCGGTTATTGCAAACAAAACAAAAGACTGCAGCATTGCCAAGATGAGTGGTGATTTCAAACATCACAAAGTGGCAAAGACATTCAAGTATAATTTCCATACACTTTGGGCTTTAATATGGCAAAATATGGAATATGCATGTGCATGTGCAGCTCTGAATTTAAACGGCGGTATGCTACACATGTCAGCTCAGGATGTAGATGAAGGTTTGCTATATGCACCTATGAATCTTCCTACTTTTGTAACATTTCTAGTTTTTCTTTAGTGTCTCTAATTACTGTGTCTTTAAATAGTAGTTACTTAGTAAATAGATGTGCACTGACACATAATTGCAAGGTTATTATGCATAGTTACAATGTGTTATCACTTCTTTATTATTACTGGGGGAGTTTTACTTTAATATCAGTCCCAGAAACAGTGTGCAGGGGTAATTTAAAAAGCCTTTATGAATGTTGAAAAGGTTTGCTTTTGCTACAGGGACACTCACCTGAAGAATATTTGGTCATGGAATAACAAAATCATTTGAAAACCTTTTCTTCATCTCTTACTTTTAGAGCCTGCAGCATACATGCAGCACCAATATGTCACTTAGTAATTGCATTTATATAAATATTATCCTTCAATCTCACCAGAATAGAACATATTTCTTTCTTTATTTTCTTTTACTGCATAGCACCAGGACATAGACAATGGGTGCTGAGAATAGAAGATTGATTTCTATGGATCCCTGTGGAGCTTATAACCCATAAAACCAAGGCTAAGAGAATCACTTAACACAATAAAGTACAGAATAAAGGAACTAAACTGAAGTATATGACACAGAATGACAGTGATTAAACAGAGCAGCTGAAAACAAGGCTGATCGTTTAACAAAGGACCACCAGCTTTAGTGTCCTACAGAAGCATGTATAAAATAAAACAGGATGGCATCACTGAAGCCGTGCTAGTGTCTTTATCCATCCATACTATATATAAACTGTTTGTGGTATATACTGTATGCACATTGAGGTACAACAACAATCAGCATCCAAAGAAATCAATACCATCTCAAAGGAGACCTCAGTAATCTATTTGTTTCTCCTCTCCCCTGATGGCTTCTCACAGGCTGTTTGTATCAGAAAGAGAATATTGCACTGTAGGTCTCGCTCTGCACCTGGGTATTAATGATTCCACTTTTTAGAAAGATATGATGTATCTTTAATTTTCAGTGCACAACAGACGAGAGATACCACATCTCTTGGATTAACTCAGATATGACACTTTTCAATCTGCCTTCTGGCTGAATATTATCTTCACAAATAATCTCTCAACCTCTCTATGTAACACTGATACATTTTAACAGATTTCAAATTGCCTTTTTCAAAAAACAAGCTTGCCAGCTTAAAAGCGTGGATACTTCATGTTTCCAGTCATGTCTGAACTCGGAACATAACAAGATGTGCTAACTTTAGGGGCTACAGTTTTTAACATGTGCCTTTCAGGAGTTGAGTGAACCAGTGTGGCATCCTAGTTAGAATCCCATTATGTTGATGAAGTGAATTATATTATGCAAATGTGCAGCTTAAGTGGCACTTGATCAGAGGAGAGAGAGCCAGTGAGAGCGAGAGAGCGAGAGAGGGGAAATGGTAGGACAGCAGCCAAGCATGACAGCATTGCTCATATTTCTCTCTGACACCATCTGCAAACCACAATGGGCTGGGACTCTGAGGCTGAGCTGAATACTGAAAACAACACTGCAGCAGTTTGACTTTGCACTTTGGTAGCGATACATAAACAACAGTTAACTCCTGTGGTAGAAGCTCATAAAAAATGGAAATAATACTGTACATACACTGGAATATTGTACCGACATCAAGCAATTAGGTTGGTTCTTATGTGCAAAACATATTCATGGACCTATGCATCTAAGATAAAAAGGGGGTGATGCATGTAATTGGTGCCACTGTCAAACATGGATCCCTTACTATGAATGGACCTTAATGAAAATTCAATAAATAATATCCTCTTGAAAATATTTCACCATAAAAAAACACAGCAAAAGGTACAGCACTATTCACCCTACAGTCCACACGACAAAAGGGTGGCAAACAACAGTATTGCATCACAACTAAATTCTAATTAAAAGTCCTTTAGATGTTCCAGTTAGTAAATGTTTTTGAGAAAACAAATGCACATCTCAGAAAATGCATCTTTAGGGAGTTTCTGTGGGCATTCAGAAACACGTACTTCCAAACTGGGCCTCATATGCCTTTTAAATTACCCTCCCTATAATATACATGCCATTTTTTATATGTTATTTTAATTTGCATTTGGTATGTTTTTACTGTTGCCCATCCCAATGCAGTATACTGAAACATACCAAATAATGCTCCACTAACAAAAAAACAATATAACATGTATGTATTTTATTTACTACTACTAATAATAATAATAATACTAATACTACTACTACTACAAATAATTATATATAACCTACCTACTTTTGTTTTAAGCTTAGTAAAATAAATTGAGAGGGTTTTAGTTATAGAATCTCTTTGGGGCTACTGCAATCTCGATACACATCCATAAATATGTAAATCAGGGACTGTGATATAAATCCAACACCACACATTGTCATCGACTCCAGAAAATGAACATTAAATCACAACAAGGCTTCATTTCCTTGCATACACCTCATAACTCCTCATGGGCCAGCAAGGAGCGCAGCTCTACTTCAAGGAAGCACTGTAAATGTTGTATTTTGGTGTGTACATTTTTTTCACATGCTTTCCCTTTAAACCAAGTATCAGCAATGTTTTTTCTATTAAATGTATTTATTTTTTCTTTCAATGGGCATTGTTAAATGAAATTACATCAGGTAATAAGATGTTTTTCACTAGTCAGTGTACTTACAATAGTGTTACTGTGTATAACACGTGGGTACCTTCCATATATTACAGATTTATTACACTGTATTGTAGCATGGCTCTGCCTGCCCTATCATAGAAATGTTAATGAATTATGTTGGCCAATTGCAGTATGTAACTAAGTGCAGTAAATGGTTACGTGTAACATGTTTTGATGAAAAAGTGTACTGTGTCTATTCCCTCTTGTAGAATAAAATCTTTATATTGAACAAAACCAACATCTGGACATTAAATGTAACTATATAATTTAAAAAACTGTCACTGACATCTAATTCCAAATAGAACCCCAGAAAATACAAATATAAAGTCAGTACACTTTTCAAATGTGCTGACGTAGCTCTTCTTTTCTGTGAGTTGCTCTGTTTCAGTTTGATTTATTGTGAAGCGAATAGAAAGGAGCTCTCACTGCTTTTTCATATGACATTTAATTAAATTTTTAAATCAGAATGCACAGGTCAAAAGATATTATAAATGTAGAGGATTTAAGCAGTTGTTTTGTTAACCAAATGAAAAAGGCATTTACACTGATATTGAAAAGTCTACAAAAAGACCAGTTTTCACATTTATGAAATACAAATATTAAAACCTGTATTTAAAACAATATTGGTGTACCTCAAACACAGTGTGTGGCAGTGCAAATGATTAATTATGATCTTCATGAGAAATAATTCTGGTAGGATATCAGAACCAGTTGTCGTGATATAACCAGTTAGAAGGTGAAACTTGTGCATGCAGATTTCTTTTTTCAATGTGCTATAACACTGAATCCATTATGAATCCAGGAACACTTAAAAGTCCATCTTGTTAAAAAAAGGCTCTGTTTAACATGACTAGCAGGCTTGGACTCTAATGTGGAGGCAGTCTGGATGGTAATGAATCTCATCTTTCCGGTCAGTGCTCACTGTAATGGTAATTCCCAAAGGGTTCTTCATAAACACAGCCCTTCCAATTTCAACACAACTCGCTCACTTTATATGAAGTGTACATTTAAGATATTTTCCTAAAGTGTGTTTTATTTGCTTCATACTGCTTCGCTGTTTAGTGTTCAGTCCTAATCTGTATAAAACTACAGAACAGCAGATTTGGGAATGCTTTCTTAGCTGTAAGTGCCATGAAATCAAGTTAGCTGCTAAGCAATAATTATGTAGCTACTATTGCATTGTTCTGATATTGTACTATAATATAATAGTACCAGCATTACCCTAGTATTTACCGCAGTGGTTTGCATTAACAAATTAGTTGCCTTTTGTTCTGAAACGTGTATGAGAGTCATGGCTCCAGTGTACAGTATTCTCGATTGGTTTTGCCAGTCAAAATGAAAATTGCTTGTTCACAGGATTAGAAAATATGTGGTCCACATTGTGGTCCAGTAGCACTCAGAATTTGTTTTGGTCGATGAAATATTCAAGATTTAACCACTTTTGTAACTATTAAGTGCTCAATCATGTTAAATTTAGACATAGTAAAGAGAATAGATGTGAATACACATTTGCATTAAGAACATAAGAACATAAGAAAGTTTACAAACGAGAGGAGGCCATCTGGCCCATCTTGCTCGTTTGGTTGTTTGTAGCTTATTGATCCCAGATTCTCATCAAGCAGCTTCTTGAAGGATTCCAGGGTGTCAGCTTCAACAACATTACTGGGGAGTTGGTTCTCACAATTCTCTGTGTAAAAAAGTGCCTCCTATTTTCTGTTCTGAATGCCCCTTTGTCTAATCTCCATTTGTGACCCCTGGTCCTTGTTTCTTCAGGTTGAAAAAGCCCCCTGGGTCGACATTGTCAATACCTTTTAGAATTTTGAATGCTTGAATCAGGTCACAGTATAGTCTTCTTTGTTCAAGACTGAATAGATTAAATTCTTTTAGCCTGTCTGCATATGACATGCCTTTTAAACCCGGAATAATTCTGGTCACTCTTCTTTGCACTTTTTCTAGAGGAGCAATATGCTTTTGTAGCGAGGTGACCAGAACTGAACACAATATTCTAGACGAGGTCTTACTAATGCATTGTACAGTTTTAACATTACTACCCTTGATTCAACACTTTTCATAATATATCCGAGCGTCTTGTTGGCCTTTTTCATAGCTTCCCCACATTGTCTATTACGTCTATAAATGTATTATGTTTCTTTTAACCAAGAGATAAACTACCTATGTGTTTTTGTTTGTTTGTTTATTTGTTTTTTGCAATGAATTGTTGTTGTTGCGTGCAATTAATTACATTTTCCTTGTGATTTTTCTGATTTTAATACACATTTTAAATATATGTTTTGCTTTGTTTTGTTTAGTTCAGCATTGCGTCTTCAATATAATGTTAGCTTTTATTTTTTGTTTTAGAATGTACTACAGTTAATTGAATGTCACACTTTTGATGTTTTCTATTGCAGTTGTCCTAGTATGAAATTTAAAAAAAAAAACATGAAATGTAATTTGATTGAATATTTCATTTTTAACACCTTCCCGTTGAGGCTGACCTTTAGCATCCTACAGTATAATAAGTGATATAGAAAGCTTGGCTAGCCCTACATACACATTTTGTTCTTGGCTCTCTACTTAATTGTTAGGAGGGATGGTTTCCATTTGTTTCAGTTACACAAGGTCACCTTCTTTTGAAATGTGACGATTAGTGTCTCAGAGAGAATTTAACTTGCATCGCTGTTGAACACTCCAGGGACTCATTAATTATCATTAGGTACACACTTGTGCCTTCTGGCAGCTGTAGATACAAGGAATTTAAAAAAGGCATCAAAACAACACCTTTAAATTACAGTGTACAACATTATTATGTTCATATACTTGTTTCAAAACAAGATAATATGTTTCAGTGGCCTTCCTCCTATAGCTACACACAAACACCCGTAGGAGACGTTCCTGTTCTCATTTGGGTTGTGAGGTGATTAAACTGGCATCCCCCAGCTATTCATGCACACTTTTCTAATGAACTTCCCCTCAGTGCTTCAAAAACTAATGTATGCCCAATAGCAACTCCAAAGATGGAATTATCCATGTCATTAGCTTCAAAAACGTAATCATAAAATCTTCAGCAATACTAAAATTGCAAATCTTCCTGGAAATTCCTTCTGTTTTAACACCTTGGCTTCCAGATGATAATGTCTTACTGCTGAAGGATTATATAACAGCGTGCTATATAAGTTAATCAATGGAGCTGATATTTTCCTTTATAAAGGTTACATAGCTTCATAATAACAGCTGTCTACTGTAAGATTTATATTGAGACTAAAGTTCAACAGTCTACTATGTGATGTGAGATTTCAGAAATAATTGCAATGCCACATGACTGAAAAAAACTGTACAACCCAATACAACTACAGAAATGTAAGAAATCAAATCACTGAAAAAATATATTTTTTTGTACATTTCAGGTAGAGGTAAGGCCGGTTTCATTTTTGTGCTGCCAGCTCACTGAATAATTTTTTAATTTTTTAATTTTTTATTACTGCCTCTGTAACACTTTGTGACATTTTCCACCCTATGAACAACTGCAGCAGTGGCCTCCTCCTGGATACAGAGGCTGATTACAGTTTCATTACAGCAAAGCAAACAAACAAAACAAAACCTGTAACCTTTTTCTGAGGCGCTTTGTGAAGTCATCAATCATACTCCCAGAATGGTTTATGTGCTGTGAAACATGCCTGTGGTTCATTACTTCAGTGTGGTCTACAGTGTATTTATTTATTAATGTCCTGCATGTGTGCATATATCTGATACAGTAGCAACATAATAAAGGCAGAGGATCATCCAAAATGCTGGGTGAGCTAACCAGCCTGAGTAACTCTCTCCACAGGGTCAAATCACATTGGAAAACTTCCTCCAAGCAACTGCAGCAGCTTTAAAGAGGAACCGTCATTGGACCTGGGATGTGTACATGTGCAAGGGCTTTGTCAAAGACAAACAATCAATTAAAACCACATGCTAGGGTGCAGAACGATTGTCTGCTTCCTGGAAACAATGACCACAAGGCAACACAATCCAAGAGCTGCACCCCATCGGGAGCCATGAGGTGACCGCAGCATAGCTAGCAATAGCAACGCAATGGGATCAGATGCTTCTTGAAGATATGTACACTGAAGTTTCCGAACAGATGTGAAAAGGCATCACACAGAAGCAATAGGAAACCTTGTGGTAAAGAATTTAAGTATTTTATTTATTAATGTATTTATTTATTGCAATTGGCTTTCTGTTCTATAGTTGCTCCAAGCGGACAGACACTTGTCCTTGAATGTTTACTCCTAATTTAAATGTCATCAATACCTACTGGTTCTTAACATTTAAACATGATTCCTTCAAAAGAGAGAAAGTTAGAGATAAGACTTGTAATTAGCTGACCAAAAAGTTAATTTATAAACACAATAACCTTAGAAATAGGCTGCGTTAAAGCTAATGGAAGCTGACAGCCCCTGAGTAACACGAAACTACCTACACTATATTAGGAATAGAATGGAAATATGGGATGGTGACAGTTCATAATGGAGCATAGAGCAGAACTTGACAAATCATGCATGACCTTTTTTTTTTTTTAAAAGGGTTGCCAAAATGCAGAGATGCCAAGATGCCATGCCATTGTAGCACTACAGCAGAACAACGCAAGCAATTTTGTTAAAGCTACCAGGCACAGTTTAAATGATCTCTGTTTGTTTTGCTTGTTTTCCCTCAGACAATAGATTATGCAGAGCACGACAGTAGAGTAGTTGAAGAGACTCGCTTGTTTTACTGACCCTTAACATTCGGGGGCTGTTGTGTATGGAAAAAGAATAAGGCTGCAAAAGTTGTCTGCTTCAAGTGATTCAAACTTTAATGTCAGAACAAATTCATTCATGGAAATGTAATGAAATCACCAGCCCTAGGGTGAAATCATATAAATCTACTATGGCAGTCAGTTCAGATTGGACTCCTATGTGGCTAAAAATAGGAAGGCACAGTCTAGCCCCATTGCACTGACAGTGGGATTGGATGATGGTTCTTCAATGTGTAGAGGTTACAGCATTTTTTAGAAACAACTGTACATGGCAAAGCATTTCCAATGTCAACTTTTTGCGTGATATATCCCTAACCCCTTTCTGATATAGTTGTGTGCTTAGATATAACAATGCAAAAAAAATGCACAAATTAAGTACATTGTAACTATGCAAAACTACACATGTATTTACTAAGTAACTACTATGTAAATACACAGTAATTAGAGACAGCTGATGTAAAGGGTTAGTGTTTGTTTGTTTTATATTAGTGTTGGGTCCCAGAATGTAAACCAATAGGAATGCTGTACACTATTCTCCAACAGGAATTAGGTTAACATACTTATTGGAAGGGCTTTCAGTAATGCAGTGCTGTACATTAAGTTTGGAGTTAGACGATGTATACATACATATTAGGAAATATGCTTGGATTGCACTTAAATATATGAAATGACATATATTTAGACAGTGCCAAAACAGTCATCTGGCAATATAAAAATGAAGGAGATATAATAATGTAACTGAAGGACTAGATACAGTATAGTGTGATTAATGTAAAGCAGATTACCTGCATTTTAAAATATATCCCAAAAATGTGCATGTATTCAAATAAGGGAGCTTGGAAAATGTTTTCTAATGACTCACAGCTTGTGATGGGCCATTAGTTAAATGACCTCAGGGAGATTGGTTTTCCCACTACACCAATCTTCATCCTACATGAACAAGGGCACTGTCACTAGAGGTAAAGATGTTCAACTACAGTCTGCAGTTGGAATAAGAAACCATTTCACGTTTAAGTCACGCAAATGATAAAATATTAGTTCAGTGTGCACGGGTCCAACGGGGGTGTAATAGACGTGGTCATTGTGAATAAAATAAACGCAGGGTAGGATTGGAGGTTCAATGCCTCCTGGCAGGAGCCGAAGGACAAAAAAAAATCTCCTTGGTGTCAGAGGAAGAATAGATTACAGGATTTCAACAGAAATGATTCACTGCTATCAGCGTGAGGAACATACGTGCAATGACAGATTTTTTCCGTGGGTTGACAGGCCCGGAATACCAAGTGAAACCAGAGAAAGCCAAATGGGTGCGGGGAGGAACAAAATGAACAGTGCCATCAATACCTAAAGGGGACAGGAAAAGGCCTTATCGGCAGTGTCAGCGGAGATCATGCTCTGCTCTACCTGAGAGGGAAGAAGGATGAATGGCAACCCTGAAACACCCAATACCACTAAGAGGAGACAAGCTGTAACAAAATCCATCAGAGCCATTTGAAAATCCTTTCAAAAAATATTACAGGGGATGCAGTGGTGCCTTGCACAAATTGAATGACACGGTATGACAACCTCCACAAAATTGCTAACTTCTTTCATAGAGAGAAGGACAGTGCTCCCAAAACACCCTGGGAGATAGCAAGTCTTTCTCGAAGTTTGGACGCGGTGTTACACTTCCCAATCGCAAAGAAACTGCAAGAGAGGGGTTTTTGCCGAAGTGCTTGTGACGAGAGGATCATTTTCAGCATGTCCCTGTAGTCACGTTTTTTTGTTTTTTTTTACCAATTCAGTTGTTTTTAACCCTGCACAGAACCGTCTCATCGCATATTTTCCCATATGAGAATTACTAGCTCACAGTTGTGTTTGTTTATTTTGTTTCTCGCGTTTTAAAAAAAATTAACATTAAAAATTAATAAGCATTATGTTTGTGTATCATCAATTTTATTCACAGCAGTACATAGAATGAAATACACAAGCTGACTTATTACTGAGGCTAATATATTATTTATAAGTAGTTTCTTATTAATAATAAACACATCTGCTTGAATCTTTATTCATATTGCCATATTGCCATATTATTTCACAGAAAGCATATATAATGCATGCTGTGTTATTAAACTACAACGTTTATGGAAAAAGAATAAAACAGAGGCTGCCAAAGCAATCAAAGATCATAAAAAATTCCTTTTTTTTTAGCAATTACTAGTCTATACACTGACTGTTTCTCCTCACTGTGCTACAGCTGACCCTAATGGCCAGACGCCAAGTGAGCTCTCGTTGACATCCACTCTTGAGTTTCCCGGATCAAGAAGAAGAAACTGGCTTGGTCGTGGGATCGGAGGATGTCCACTGAACCTTCACCTGTGTGGTGAATTGCTGAAGAGGAAAACATTATTTGACATTCTAGATTGGTGAGGAAATCAGGGGTAAAAGGCACTTAAATAAACAAAATAATGAAATCAGTGCTCATGCTTAAGGAAATACACACACACTTTTTTGTTCCCCTTCATTACAGATCAGGGATCGCTGCTCGTCTTCCTGTCAGTAATGGGATCTGAAGGCACGCCTCGAAGGCAAGTTTAAGGTAGCAACCACATGGTGGCAAACAGTCAAACCCGCCTTGCTGTGACAACTGAGCAAAGAGAGAGCTGTCAAAGTGTGCACTGAGAACACTGATGGATTGCCTGACAAACTCTTTGTGCCATTCCATTATAACAACAATGGATTCCCGGGAAAAAATTTGGAGTTAATGTTTAAAATGTGAACAAAAACAAAAAGAGCTAGACTACCAACACAGTTAAAAAAAAACGGTGTTGACTGATTCTATAAATACAGTGCAGTTTGTATTGTATAATATTGTTCATGCTTGATTTAACATTTCTGCAACTGACCTAGCTTAAACAGCTAAACATTGCTTATTAGTTTTTTTAAACTCATCATTTAAGCAGAAAGGTTCCATTGAGATGCCTTAAAAATGAGATAACAGTGACTGAGTGTAGTCACCTCATCCCCCTCCCGTTCAAGCAGGGAGGGTTCTTTCTGTTCGTTCCAAGTAATATCCTGTCCTCTCGCTGTGGTGGGTTTTGGTTAAAAAATAATGTCATTTTTCTTCCTTTTATGTGCATTTCTTTTCCGCAGCAGTTTGGTATGCTAAGGCTGTCATGCCTTAGAAAGAAGCTGCCATTCTTTGTCATTCACCAAGGGAAAGGTAATAAATCACACCAGACGCCCAGATTCTCGTCCTCTTTGATTTACTGTACATGCTCTATGACACACTGATGTCTCCTCCTCTTTGAACCCCATCGGAATACACAGTGCAGGGACGAGTTTACAGTGTGTCAATTCAAGATGATCAGTATGCCTTTTTGGTTTTTAAATACACGCAGCATAAATTCCACATGTATATCATTTTAATCTTCTCAATAAATAAGTAAATACATATAAACTGTGGTGGATTGCTATTTTCATTTTCACTGCTGGATCACTAATGCCTGTACCTCCTATCAATGAGCAGCAGCACAGTGTGTTTCACGAATGGGCTGCAAGACTGAGACACTGTGACCCAGCCCAGGGTTGTCAGTTCATCTGTTTAACACTAGAAGGACCGGAGATATACTCATACCTAGAATCCCCGCAGCAGTCTTTCTGACGGCTGTATTCAAAGCACTGTATATAGTATAACGAAAGGAGAAACGGTCGGATGTAATTCTTTTTTTTAATTTTCTTTTTATTGAGTAGGTCTATGCCACAAACATCAGAACATATAAAGCATATATATATCATATATATATATATATATATATATATATATATATATATATATATACACACACACACAGAATATTATATATATATATATATATATATATATATATATATATATATATATATATGTATATGTATATATATATATATATATATATATATATATATATAATGTGTATATATATATATATATATATATATATATATATATATATATATATATATATATATATATATATATGAACATTTATTTTACAAATCAAAACAAGAAAATGTAAATTAATAAGCATCTAAACAGATATCAATTTACAACATACGATACATATTTATAAAACTGAAACGATAGCAACACATTTTTTTACTTTTCAACAGCAATCGGTTTATTATCAGATGAGCAAAAGCAACGTAGGTAAATAAACTTAGAAAAAATAACATTTTACAGAGGCACACAACACAAGCAGTTATAAAAAAAAAAAGGTTAAAACAAAAGGGTATTCCTTTACCTTGAGTCTAAGGTGGTTCACAATCAACACTGATAATGTGTTTCTCCACACAGCCTTTCTGCACAGGGCACAGCTGTCCGAAGTTTTATTTTTATTGCACTTGCCAACCTGGCATTGGCGTCTCTGTGAAGTTCCTGTGCTAACTGTAAAATATATTCTCTCCTTGGTAAATTCTTCTCCGCGCATTCTTTGTAAAGTACCCAGGAGCTGATGGCTGCTAGGTCCAACACATTGTCAAACACCTGAACAGGCCACCATAGGGAGCCAACTTTCACTGAATACTCCATGCCATCTGATCCAAAACATCAACTCCATATTTTGCTGCGTAGTAAAACTCCATGGTCTCTGGTATTTATTTTCACTAGTCCTCCATGCTAATTGACTGACCAAAGCAACGCAGCTGGCAGCAGATGCCAGCCTTCAAAAGGCTGATTGAAAACAATAGACTGTCAGTCATTCACTCAGGCAGAGAGTAGAGTCTAATCTACAGTTACACATATTGCATACTGTTAAATAATAATAATAAAGTAGAATACCGTTCTGTATAATCGCAATACAATTGTTTTCTGTGTGGTCTGTCAATGTGACTGCTCCCTGGGCTTTTAGGTATAATGTAATATATTTCCTTTATTTCTGCACTCCCACATTTCATGCTTTGCGAGCATATTTAATACATACAGACAGAAAAGTACATGAACGCCTCAGCCCCATATGATTTACACTACTGGAGAAAATTACATTTTAAAACCAAAAACTGCCAAAATGACCATCACTTCAGGGAGGAGATGTGGATGTCAAATGCTTTCATACTTTAATAGATTATGCAATTAGGATTAAAGATAAGCATATGCAAGCAAATTAACTTCAGAGCTGTTGATAGAACAGGGGGTGAATTACATTGTAATTGCCTTGCAATAACTGCATAATGGTTTCTGCTCTTCTGTGGTAACTACTGTGTAATTACATAGAAATGGCTTTGTGCATAACAGTTTGTTACCAGGGGCAATTATAACAGCATGGTACTATATCCAAGTAACCACACAATATTCTCATTGGTACTTACAATACAATCACAATCTAAAGCACTATGCTGCTTTTCATTCAGTGAGATGACATTTTAGCATATGTTGCTTTAAAAAAAATAAATAAATAAAAAAATGAGAGTAAAATAAACTGCCCCATTATATATTTTATGAATTGCTATTTGTAATCTAAGAAAAGACCATATTTATTGTAAATGCACAGCATGTTATATTCCACTGTACCACTCTAACCCAATGCAAGGCGCAGAGCTGTATTGCTTTGCTTACCTGATCCTGTACAGCCTTTTGAAATGACTGGGGAGCTGACCGTGGCGGTTTAAGCTGCAGAAAGCGCTGCAGTAGTCAAAGTGTGGAATAGAAAATGAGGCTCACTGACTGCAACTAAAACAGACGATATCTTTATTACGGCTCACATGTGGAGTTAATTACAAAATATTATCTGATTTCCTTTAAGGTCCTTCCTTTCCGATCTGAGCCTTATTAATAATCCAGGTGAAGCAGACTCAAGTCTATTATATCCCATGGCTGTGCTCCAGCATTAATCACATTTTAAAAAGACAAACCTTCTCTAGTATGTATACAGTACACACTTATCCCGATCAATACTATGCCATTTGGGTTCAGATAATTTGCTGGTTAAGTCTGTGCCGGCTTGAGGGACAATTCATTAGCTGGCTATAACTCAAGTGGTCTATGGTCTTCTCAGCAAATGCCATTGATTGGTGCTTTTCTGTATCATTCTGCCTAAACTTTCCCACCTTCCTTTATGACTTTCTGATACTTTAAAAGCATTGGAGAACTTTAATAGCATAGCAAAATAGCAAAAATGTTGTGAATGTTACAGTCAGTATTTATGAAAACTTGTTTGAAATTTCAAGGACAAAACAGTAATGCAGGCATTGTTTTGATGAATCTCACCAAAAGTAAAAGTTTGCTAAGATAAAACAGAGGTTGCTGTTTTGCAATATTATTGTACGCAGAGCAGGCTGTGATGGTATGACTTGACTACTCCCATGTACTGTCTGTCGAAGAACCATTTGTCACGCTGCTGTTTACTTTTGTAAAATGTATGATAGACGCTGTTAGGGTGAATCTATCTAGAGATGTATAAAAACGCAGTGCAATGAGCTATATAAACCATTTCAGCAAATGTCCTTTTAACTGAGAGTCTAGCTCAATCGTAGGGGCTTCATAGGCACTCTACACTAGTTTCGCTGCAATGATGCTATTTGTCAAGAAGGCGCCATAATTGCTTCTTTTGCATTTTAAATGGTTTTGCAGATATATCTCACTGACTATTTTCACTGTTTCTCTGTTAAATGACATATCCGGACAACTTGACAGCATCAGCAGCATAAAAAGACCGTGTAACTAGTATTGGATATCTGTCTCACAAGAGCTACACCCTCGCTCTGTATTCAGCGAGGGATGTTACAGCTCATTCCACTTGTCACACTGTCATATTTGTAATACATCCTCCAGTAAATGACGCTGCTCACGTTGTGAAGATAACTATGAATTTATTAAATGAAATATTTCCTCCACGCTGAATCGCAGGTGTTTGCATGCAGTTAAGAACAAAAGGCATTTCCTGGGGTCAAAAGCGTAAATTAAGCACAGCTGTTGTGTTGGGACTGCGAGGCACAACTCTTGCAAAAAAAATTTTTTTTTTCTAGTTTTTTTTTTTTTTTGCATGCTGTTTTAAACATTATGATACTTGTTTCACTATATGTTCCACATTACACAGTACATGTTTTTGCTGCACATTTACATGTGAGGTGGGTTTCCAGACCTCCTGGGACTAACTGGGATGGTGCCAGTTTTCTGCATAAACAGTAAAATTGCTCAATTGTCTCGGTTTTTATATTTTGTTTTCACGTTTTTTATAAGTACAAAACTGTAGCAGTGTATTCAGCTAGTTTACAGCCCACTCATTTAACTAATAAAATAAAGAAACACATGGATCACTTGTTTAATAATTCAGATTATGAGTTTAATAATAATTAATTTTCTGTTATTTGTTTTGCTCCTTTTGGTACACAGCAGCTTTCCTTTGTCAAACTTCAAATATATTTACACATTTCAAAATATACTTACATATAGAGCAAAGAGATGTACATGTTAAGAACATTGTAACTCTGCATAATAACGCATGTATTTAAAAGTTGGTACTATGTAAATACACAGTAATTAGAGACACAATGTAAAGTGTTACCCGGAAATCTTCATATTGCTTTTGCAGCTATAAAACAGATCACTTTGCAACAGAGCAAAAGATTAGTAAATGTGACAATGTAGCTTCTGTGCGGAGATGGCGTGAATTTCAATGTTGTTAAGATGCATGCATACAAACCAGAAGTCTCCAAGATATTGCTCGACACCAGTTTAATAAATGACTTGAAGGATCTTTTTTGGAAACTCGCTGTTTGATAACCGTTCATTAACAGTACCACACTGGCTCTCTCGTGTCCCATTACCCACTGGCTGTACTAAATGTATTACGTAAGTTTTTTTCAGGTAATTAACACTATAAAACAAAGCAAGCAAAAAAATGGATTGCGTCCTGAATGCTTAATCATTGGTTTTAATAATTAACAATGTAATTAACAACTTGTAAAAAATGTGTGCTGCTCTTGTGGTACTATGCAATAGTCCAGTTCTCTATTTTATCACTAGCTTTGAAAATGAAAATGTGGTATTGGATTAAATGCATACAGTGACATGTAGTCATGAGAAATAGCTTCTCATTTTCCAATGCTTTCCCACAAGGCCCCTAAGCCTTATTGTATATGTACTGCAGATATTATGTGAGCCATCCAGCTCTGGGGATCAGACGTCTATAATTGCATCTCCTTGTCCTGTGAAATTAGAAAACAGATAGGAAATTAATTGGAACTTAATATTACACCATGAAAAACAGAATAAAATATACAGCAGTACTACAGAAAATACAATTGTTCAGTGACAACAAATGTGTCCAACAATATATATTGTAAGTCTTTATATAGTGTCCCTATCTTGGATATCATTACACTGTAACAACACAGTAATTACAGAGCTGGTTATACAGTTAGTGAAAAATGTTGACGGTTATTTTTTTCCCCATCCCATAAACCAGACCAAATGATACAAAGTAGTTTATACTGCAGCAATATTTAAGTTTCACTCCATTTGATATTTGAGGTTTACAGTAGAATGATCTGTTACAGAAGAATGAACAGATTTTATTGGGTTCTTTTTTTGGGGAATTTTGCAAAAAAACCCTAAAATAAATAAATAAATAAATAAATAAAAATCCATACTCTGCTACGTTGGGGAGGGACTTTAATAAATTGTTCAGCTTTTGCTATAAATTATGCAAATTCTTTTCTCGACAATGTTTTGATATGATTTATTATCCAGCCCAGATTGAAGTAATTACAGATTTCCCATTCATTATCGATATGACTCACCTGGTGATTCAAGGTTACAAATGAGCCCGTCATTAAAGATGAACCTTCTCTCTGCCGTGCATTGAACTGGGATGGAAAAAGAGCCACATTAACTAATCAGCATTAGCCTCCCCTTTAAATTAGGTAAAGATTAGTAGCTTTCATATCATTGACTATGAAGTTATGCTGGATTATTTTTGACACATACATTATGGCTACCTTTAAAACAAGTACATGTATATGAAATGTATGGCATTGGTGCACAAAGCAGATCAGTAATAATTACAACACAGTAGAGCCCGGTAGTCATGCCCCTATAATCTTAGCAGCCCATTAATGGTTTACATTCACAACTTGCAATTCATCAGAAAAGCAGAGAAGCCTTAATATGTCCGTCTGTCCTACCTCCCCACCCCCCTCCTCTCTCTCTCTCTCTCTCTCTCTCTCTCTCTCTCTCTCTCTC
The DNA here is from genome assembly GCF_017654505.1 of Polyodon spathula. Taxonomy (NCBI): domain Eukaryota; kingdom Metazoa; phylum Chordata; class Actinopteri; order Acipenseriformes; family Polyodontidae; genus Polyodon; species Polyodon spathula. The sequence continues at coordinate 3,242,807 of NC_054555.1, read as the reverse complement.
TCTCTCTCTCCCCTTGCTTTTTTTCTGCAATAACGACAAAAATAATTTATTAAAGAAACTAAAATAACTGGAGCACACTATGTGTAATAAATGTTTCACAGCTTCAATTATAGTAAATGTTCATAACACCGCAACCCCTTTCTTTAGCTAATGACTCATATAAATGCATAACAGGTACTGGCCATTAGATAGAACAATGTCAGCTCTTTTCTCACGCCTTTCTTAATGGCTCCATTCCAACAACTAGCCTTCAGGATGGCTTCTCTGGGACCAGTTCAGTGACAGGAGAGTGTCAAAGGCATCTTCCAGCAGGAGGAATTCCAACCTTTCATCAGCATTTCATTATTTATCCCCTGAGTTATTGCCACTAACCAGGCTGCGCAATGCTATGATCCCTAGATGGAGCTAACAGATCCTATATGTTCTTCTGAAATTAAAACTCCGGGGCACTTTGGTGGCTGGACCACAGGTGGTAAATCCTTTTATACCAGGGTACTTTAGTCAAGCAGTATAGAGGGCAGAAAACAAATGTCTTGGTTACAAAGATGTCCTCATGCTGACATCTAAGTAGTCTAAATAGTTTCATTGCACAAATCAATAAAATACAATGCATAAAATCCCTAATTTAACTACAGTAAAGATTAATAGAAATCTGAATGATTACAGCACAAATACATACAAATGACGATCCTTAATGGTAGCTAATTAAGAACTTAAGATAACTAATATTATTAACACTAGCCAGTACAAATCTTGATTAATACAGCACAATAAAACAAATAATACAGCATGAAAGCAAATCCCAAGATCCTTCATGCTGAGCAGTAATAAGTTGATGGATAGATAGACAGACAGATAGATAGATAGATGCAATACACACACAGATAGATAGAGAGATGTGATCTCATGCGTGCACTTTAATTATTTTGAGACAGTTTATCGTAAGTCTTCTTTTTTGAAAGTTAGAACAGATGAATGGCAATTCAAGTTGCAATTCTGAGAATGATTCTTTGTGAAATGTTGACATTATTAGATGAAGATAAATGCACATTACCAGCGTGTGTTCCATGCCCTGTCGTTAAAACAGCTAGAGGAAGAACATGTTCACAACTGGTAAAAGACACAGAGGCAGTAATTAAACTGGCACATTATAAAATAACGTTTGTGGATTTCCCTTTTTTTGTTTCTGCAATTTCCTTTTAATTTATAAAGTTAAATCTTACTTATTTTTTCAAGCATTTTTTTTAAACACTTCCTTTATTTTAGTTCTGAGTTATGACAATATATATATTTTTTTTTTTTTTTTTTTGCCCAGTGGATTCATTCAGTGAGCCTTTCTCAGAGACAAGATGACAGAGCAAAAGAGCGAAAGGTTGTACAGTCGCACAGGAGGAATAGTCTATTTCAAATAAAACTTGTTTATTGGACTTTGTCTTGTCTCTCTTTCTAACTTATGTAAGGAATGTTCATAACACAAACAGAGGAGCCGATCAAGAAGAGGAAGATGAGGAAGAGGAGGATGATGCAAAGACAGACAATAATCCCAGATAGGCAAGTTCAAACACTCTGTGGTTAAAATCTGAATTTATCTTAAAACATGCAGAATTAGGTGACACATTGACTGTGTCTAATTGTTGTGTATTTGCATAGTAGTTACTTAGTAAATACATGTATACTTACACATAATTACAATGTTATTATGCATTGTTACAATGTACTTTATGTGCAATATTTTGCATGATATAACCCTAACCATAACCCTATCCCTAACTCTAACTCTAAACCTAGTCTTAATCCTAACCCCCTAACCCTAACCATAACCCTTTCTGATACAATTGTGTACTTACATATAGTGTGCAAAAAGATTTACACATTGTAACTATGTGCAAGTACATGTGTATTTACTAAGTAACTACTATATAAATACACAATAATTAGATATACTTAATGTAAAATGTTTCCCAGAATTATAAAGATATTTACAACCTTACACTTTAAGCACAACTGTTGCCATTGGAATGCCATAATAAGCATGTGCAATAAAACCCTGCTCTTTCTATCTCTTCCTACTTCCGGTAATACATTCTAGAGCCAATCTCCCTGCTTACAGTGTGAATTATGTATGCCACTGATGTTTAATCATTAAAATTGAAATACCATTAAAAATTTAATTAATGCCAAATCATTTACACATTTAATTCCCCCTGATGAAACTGCCATGAAGTTCCAATGATGATTTACAACAATGCCTCTTTTGCTTGGCTGGGTGTAACATACGATTTCTCCAGTGTTGTTTACGTCAAGTTATACAGTAAACTCTGGTGGCCACTCTGCTCAGATTTCATGTCTCAACTGTATGGGATCTATAGGCAAAGGCTGGCCCCAGAGGGGATTCTTCTTAACATGTAGAATTGACCAAGGAAAGCAGGTCACCAATGAGACCCTAGGTGTTTAACCTCCATCAAGGCTGAGGATCGAATCACTCTTTTCCAATGGCACCTATCGTAACTGCTCTGCTGTTTGACATAGCTCCATAGGGTATCTCTATGGGTTTTTGTTCTGCAATTGCACTTCACTTGATGTAATATCTACCCTTGAGCAGTCATGGTGGACCTATTACAAACAATAATCTCATGAACAGTATAAAGCACTTTTCTTTCACTGATGTGTGTCAAAGTGCTTAATAAATCAGGCGAATGAGCAGATTGCAGTGGGAGTATGCAGCCACTGGCACGCTGTTATTCAGCAACATCTCATGAGCTTGGACAAGCGTAGAGCTCCAGAACTCAACTCCATAACGTGTTCTTTCCATCGGCCTCTATGATGACTACAAATCCCAGGATTACCCTCAACACACCCTTCCAAAAACTACAAAATTTGGTTAGTTCTTTGGTAGGTATATTATATTCTTTTGTAAATCCCTGTTTGCAATATTGGTACAGATAAGCTGTATTGTACAGTCCTTTGGACCATGAGCCATATATAATAAATACATAGATTGCTACACTTTAAAGAGATACATATTATACTACAATAAAGATCCAGGGAAGCTATGAAAATTGTGTTCCTGATTACCACACTGAAATAATAATAAGAAAATATTGTTTCTGAAGCATTGATAAAGCTGCTTAGAATGTTTTTCATGATATGCTTGTATTCATCTTTAAATCTGGGAAATGGCAGTACTATGAAATACTGGAAAACAAACTTCTCTTCTGTTTTTCTGGGGGTTTTTTTCAGCTCACGGACCATGTTGTATTTCAAACAGGAACATGTCTTATAAGGGTTAGATTGAATCAGACTTTATGTTACAGCTTTTATGAGCTGCTTGGCCATTTGACTGAATGCCTCTTTACAGCAATTAATTTCACAAGCCTAAAGTTCTGAACCTTCATTACCAAACAGAAATTTCGAGTGGAGCTCAATCAGTTTCCTTGACAGAGAAATGCCACTGCTCAGGGAATTCACCTGAGAGCTAGGTGATTTATTTTTTCATTCTGCCAAAGTAGACTTATTCCTTTAATTAAAAAATACAGGAAAAAGCAACTGGGTTCATCAAGAACCTTTAAATCTTCATCCAGAGCTGATGTATAGTATAGTGTGTACTGTACCTTACAGGTCAAAACATAAATGATCTTTTAATCTCAGCCCTGAGGGGAATAAAAACACCTTGTTTTGAAGATTGCAGAGTTAGTGTTTCCAAGATATATGGTGGGGTCCCCAGTTTGTTTATTTCAAACTTTCTAACTGACAGTATAGATACTGAAGATAAAGCTCCTTATCTCCAGTGATAATGTGGGAGGGAATTTAAAAATTGTTTTAGGAAACACTTGCACATTGTAGGATTCAATCAACACCCACAGACTGTAGAGCACAGTTTCCCAATCCAGGTCCTGGGGACCCACTGTGTCTTCTGGATTTAGTTCCAACTGAGTTCTCAATTACTTCTTTAAAACCCTTAATTGAACTAATAATGTGAATAGACCTTTTTAATTGTTCTCAGCTCCTAAAAATTTGCCAATTTCAAGTTACTTATGAAAGTGTTTAGTTAACTTGAAATCTCCAACTGTTTAAAAGCTGAAAACAATTTAAAAAAAATTAAGCTAATGAATAGTTAAATTAAGGGTTTGATGAAGTAATTGAGAACTCAGTTGGAATGTAAACCAAAAGACACAGTGGGTTTCCAGGACCAGGACTGGGAAACTGTACTCTAGGGGAACACCTAGTTTCAGAGACACACACACACACACACACACACACACACACACACACACACACACACATACACAACCCTTATCCCTTTTATATTCCTTATAGTACCTGGAATACAGGAGAGTTCACAGTGTTATTTTAAATAATGTGAAGCACGATAAAAAGCAGCTTTTGTGGTGCTACACAGATGACACTAAACGGTTGGTGTTGCCATACGTGTGTCATTCACTAGGGCAGGGGTGGCCAAAGTTGCCTCTTCCAGTCCAGGTCTTTGCTCCAACCCATTTTACCTGTTAAACCTGGAGTGGAATGACCCTCCAGGACCCGCAGTAGAGGGTTCTCTCTCTGTCCTCTGATACTCTCTAGATCTGTCTTGCTCAGATATTTTCTTAATCTATTAATATACAGAGCAGATTTATTTTTGATCTTCATCACTGTAGTGATTATCTTTGTTTCTAGTATGCTGTCTGAGGATAATTAATTACTGCAATGAATATTGATCATAAATAACAAATTACTCAAACTGACATGTAGCGATTTCAGGTAGCCTTGAATGTGAGAATGAAGAAAACCCAATGAAAACTAAATACGAGGTTACTGGGATTCTACAAAGCAATGCAATTCTCCAGCTTATGTGAAATGAGTAGAATGACTAGACCCAAATGGTTAAGAGGAAGCACAAACATTTGCATACTATTGACCTAATACAATGATGCAAATAACACATGTGATTGCAAACAAGCAAGCACTCATTTCCATGGAAAACATTTTTTTTTTAATTGGGTGCAATAAATTCTCCTCCAAAATGAATCCACAAAGCATGCAGAAGGCAGGAATATCCACTCATCTGTATCAGTATTTCCTGTAGAAATTGTTAACATGATTTGATTCTCATAATAAAGTGAATTATGCAAATCTAAATTTGGCTGATGGACTTGATTATTTTCAAGAAATGTACCCCATACAACAGAATGATATTTCACACACATTGTCCGCCCAATGAATTAAAACGCTTGATGTCTGTATATTTAAATGTAAAATTCCATCAACAACCTTTAATCCACCTTGTGGACTAAAAGCGTTTCGTCATAAGCTTACTCTGTTCTTTTTTTTTATATTTGATCAAAGGAATCCTGGCAAGGAGAAACAGCATTAATTCAATCATGCAGTGGAAAGCATGCACTGGTAATCTTGTAAAACCCTGCTTGTAACAATAGAAATAATTACATTTATGATGAATCAAGACATCTTACATCATACTGTACATATTGCTCAAAATGCATAACAAATGCACCAGCCATCAGTTTTCTACAATCCTTCAAGATCCATGAATATAATAATGGGTACAGAGAGAAATTCTGATCTGCCATGCAATTAAAATATAGGAGACAGGCTGGTTTTAATTGTGTGTGTGTGTGTGTGTGTGTGTGTGTGTGTGTGTGTGTGTGTGTGTGTGTGTGTGTGTGTGTGTGTGTGTGTGTGAGAGTGTATGGGTGTTGTCTTTCGGTATTTTCATACCAGAGCAGCCATTTCAGACACAAGGCATTGAGCACCAGTATCAGCTCTTCACACTCTAAGGAAAGAGTTTGAAATGCATTTAAATCCATGTAAATTGAACCATCTATCAATTTCTTTTGATTTAGATTTTATATATGCAATTAAAAAGGTGTATTTGCCATGCTTAAGTTCATGCATGTTTTTAAGTGTGTGCAGTAGATACCAGGTGGTACATATTGTACTGTAAATGCAGGGTGATTCCTTTGTAATATTTTTTACACTGGGTGGAGCTATTAATCTAACAGTTTTACTGCACTGCAAAGGGGATTCTAACATGAAGGTGCTTATCTTTCAACAGCTTATGAAAAAGGTGAGTGCACTGAATCAAGGAAGAAGGAACAGGGACTTCAGTCATAATATCATACAGAAGGACAAAGGGATAAATCCCGCTCTAAATGAAAAGGAATACGAATTGTCTGTGATTTACAATAATACAATTTTGCAACATTATGGACAACGTGAAAATCGAATAGTCTGAAGCTGGAATTAATGTGTTACAAATGGCTGAACATTTTGGCAGCAATGCTTTCTAGGCAGTTAAAGCATATTAAAGGGGTATGGAAAACAGGCTTTATTCAAATAAAAAATACATATCATTCTGCAATTATTTTCTGTAATAAATGGTTCTATTTACATTCTGTTCTGAGATGATTATTTATTTTTGTAGGCACAATAAAAGAAATCAAATTAGACCCCAAGTTTTGGCCCATTTTTCATTTTCTGCTTCCCTGAAGCTGCATTACACCTGATGGGTTAGAAAGGTCCTGCGAAACTCGACACAAAACCAATTCACTGAATAATCAGCCAGCGTTAGTAAGTCACTGTTTCAAGCTAATACTTTTAGCAAATATTTTAGCAAATATTGACTATTATATTGACTCAGGCTGTAAGGCTTCAAAATATCTTTTTTTTCTTACATCTGTTGAAACATATTGGGCATCAGAGAATGTACTGCAAGGAATGTACTGCCTGGTGAACTGGAATAAAAATGAAATCACTTTTTGTATTGAACCTACTCAGTGTTATTTTCCACTAATTGTCTTCAGTAATTCTAAACAATGCATTCCGAGATCATAACTGTATGAGGACCACATTCCATTCTGTGCATTTTTTTTTTTTTAAACATGTTCCCTTTTGGTTCAAGTCCAGGAGTAGAGATTTAGGATGCTGACCTCCAGGTTTTCCAGTTTATTAACAATGTCTGTCAACAAATCGCTCAGGTGGAACATCCCGGTGTTTAATATTGCTCTGTGCTGTGCTAGCTGACATCATGCCTGGTGTTTAATATTGCCCGGTACTGTGCTAGCTGACATCATGCCTGGTGTTTAATATTGCCCGGTACTGTGCTAGCTGACATCATGCTGGTGTTTAATATTGCCCGGTGTGCTAGCTGACATCATGCCTGGTGTTTAATATTGCCCGGTACTGTGCTAGCTGACATCATGCCTGGTGTTTAATATTGCCCGGTACTGTGCTAGCTGACATCATGCCTGGTGTTTAATATTGCTCTGTGCTGTGCTAGCTGACATCATGGCACTCCAGCAATTTAATAAACGGAAGCAGATACTGGAAACAACATCGGGTCATCTACTGTTGACAAAGCTGACATTTACCACTGGAGACAATACAGTTCCTATCAATACATCTATCTTCAGATGTGAAACATAGCAGGTCAGGGCATATTATGAAGCCAAAAGACATATTTATCCCAAGAAAAAAAATTACTTCTCTGAAGGTAACTAATTTCACAGTTTTGACAGCTCTTCAGCGAATCTCGCATATGCTTCCTTTGGCAGTACACCTGTTTATCTCAATTTCAAATACATAAATAATGGGAACGGCAAATTAAAGTTACCGCTGGCAATATGAAGTAAATGAAATGTACGAGTCAATATGCACAGAAAGATTTAGCTCTTCGTCTTTGCCTTACCTGTTAACAACCAGCCAAGTGTGTCTAAATAACATCCGCTGTGCAATCTCACTGCCAACAGCAGTGATTACATCAAACAACATGCTTAGTAAATAACTGGGGCTTCAGCTCTTCAAGCAGCAATCATACCTAACACTTAGTCTTTTTAATATTACACAGTGATTCCCACTTGCTTTTATCATACATTATGAACAAGTCTGTAAAACAGAACATTTCTATCCATTGATAACATATAAAGGATCTGTTATAATATATTTATAAACATTGTATTTATGTTGTGAACAATATTCTGTTCTAATGGATGAATTGGGAAACGCTCATGTATTTTGAATACTGTTGTCATATGCATGTGTTGTACGTACAGTGTGTTGCATGTTATCTTTACTCGGTATGGTACAGTTCAAATATTACATCTCATATTCATATACAAACTTTCCAAAATCTGACAATGTAGAAAAAAACACTCAACCCGACTGAAGTTTTGACCAAGTGGAAATTCTGATTTGAAATGTTATTACTAAGGATTCTCTTGGTGACATTGCAATCACAAGCACTATACCTGCTTTATGAATGTTGATTATCACTGTAGAGGGTTATAACTGCAGTTAAAAGCAGGGTCGAAGTAGATTTAATGAAATACTGAAAAATATGCATACAAAGGGCTTTGCAAATCAAGGGAAACAGGTGCTAAAGGGCTTTAACAGAACTCTCCGGATGCAATTAGCAGCTAATGACTTATGGTTTTACTTATGATAAAATAGCAAAAATTATAATTAGTGAAACAAATGCAATATGTATTTAAACAGGTGCTTATTAAATATTGAAGAGAAAAAAAAAAACATTTGCAACTAAAATACTTCTAAAATATTATTGAAGACTAAAATTCAAGTCAAAAACATTTGAGTCATTGAATGTCATTGAACTTAATAAGCTTCTTATGGTATTTCTAAAAGTAAATGAACCTACTCTTTTTAAGCTTGTGGTTCCTTTGTAGTTTGTCAGTGTATTTGAAAGTCTGTGCTGTGTTTGTGAAGTGGTTGATTGCTTTGGGATGTATAAAGCCATTTCAAATGGATTATTATTATTTATTATTATTATTATTATTATTATTATTATTATTATTATTATTATTATTATTGCACTGGAACAGCAGAAGAATGAATTTACTGTTTCATACCAGCAAAGTCTTTAAACAACTGCTGATGAAGGTCTGAGAAATTGATAGATGGAAGCTGGCTGGATGAGTCTGATAAGAAATCAAGGTCCGGGATATATATTGATAGCAAATGTTGGCATCATTTAGGTTAAACCTACTTCCTTTTTATCAAAGTTGAATGCACATAATATTAAATGTGTCAGACACCAAGTAATAATGCCCAAAGCTGATGGGTTTATTACCTACTGATGGTCACTTTTTAAACCTGTGATGTCAGAAGGGACATCTAGAGTTACGATTGTCCTCTTTGTTTTTCAATAACAGTTTAATAAAGGACATTCCTTGATCGTTATACTCTAGTTACTAGTTTAATTGGTGTAGTCTACACAAATAAGTAATTATTTAATAATGTATTTATTTAGTCAGTTAGTTTTAATTTGAATGTATTATTCCTCCTGTGCTGAATCAGAACTCATCAAGGGGGAAGACACGTGTGTGTTCCTGCAGCTAAAACTGTCTTTTGGGAAATAAACTGGTTATTCAGAAAGAGCTGTGATCTTTCAGATGAAGAAAGTGGTGTATAACTGTGGGAGAATGTAGCAAACAGGCAACACATATCCTGGTGGCAGTTGACGAACAGAGAGAAAAATCCTTGGCAGGTATCACAGAACAATGCTTGATAAAAGCAACCAAATTCGACCTGCCAAAATAAAACAACATCCTGACAAGTACAGTGTTACCCTTTAAATACGACTTGGTATAATTGTCTATAATTCTTTCTTTTGTTCTTGTTTACAGCCTGATAGTCTTGGTTGTTTTGAATTGAATTTCAAAGTCATAATCGTAATGGGTTATACCACAATTATGATGCAGGCTGTCATGTTAGTGTTTTGATCCAGGCAAGCCATGCTGCTGTACAGCCTCTGCAGTGCTGACGAAAGATGGCCACTGCCTTTACTACAGCGTCTCGCCCTCTGAATTATGGGCACCACCCTGCTGCTTGTTTTTATGGGCAGCGAAGCTTCCCTGCCATCACAGCTTGCGAGAAAACAAAAACAATCTGTACTTGGGGAACAGTCTGCATATTTTTTCCAACAATTTTTTATATATTATATTTATTTATTTATTTATAATTTTTTTCTGGTGGTAATTGTTGGATTGTGATCAGCTTTTGTGATCACCTCTTTTTATCCCCTCATAACATGTGTACAGCATGCAAAGCTTGTGTAATAGGAATGCTCACTGAGCACAGTTTTTAATGCACACAGCTCCAGGGTCACACTTTAGACATGTCAGCTAAAGTTTGGATGACATATATTTGATCAAAACTGTGCAGCAAAGTGTTTCTGTATACATGACAGTCTCTGCCTGTACTATCCTCCAGCTATCTTAAAAAACTGCAAACAAAGGTGTAAACAGGTGTTTGGAACTTTTCATAGTGTGGAAATAATTGTTTAAAGATTAAATAAACTTCCTCACTTCCTATTCTCGTACTAATTAGAGTTTGTTGTTTTTTATTTAAGAATTGGGCTGAATCAAGTCCATCAGATTGCACCACTAAACAACTAAGGCAATATTTCACAAAGATTGTAAGTTGCTATACTCCCAATTAGGCTCCTATAGATCAGGGTATGCTTTAAAATCATATATATATATATATATATATATATATATATATAATATATATATATATATATATATAATGTGCTATTTGAACTCTTAAACAGGTGATTTGTAAATGAATAATGTTCATTAAATGTCAAATGACCCTTTTGTCTGCTGAAATGAAGAGTAATATCTGTCACTCGGCACACAGATGGTCCCCACTGTATACAGTCTTATAGTGAGGGCTGTTGTCTTAAAGAATAGACCATAACCAGAAAGCAGACACAGAATTACTGAATACACAGAGATGGGCCACAATGCAAAACAATCACCCACAGTGACAAGGAAAGATAATTAAAATGAAGCACTCAAGAAACGAATACGTTAAATTAGCAGCTACAGGAATTTAAAGGTGAAAATCCACAGAAACACACAGCTATGAAGTATCAACATGCAGGAGAAAGGACAAAAGGACATGCAGAGTTACATTGCTTTATTACATCACTGGCTGGTATCGATCCTGTGATATCATTATGCGTCAGTCCTGCTTTATAAACAAATAATCTCCTGTGTTTTATTTCTATAACTTACAGCATTGGAAGAGGTATGACTACAGCCCATCCTGTTTTAACAGAAATCAACTGATAGCAATCTATTTGTCTAGAGACCTACAACAATACACACCATTAAGAGATAGGATTGTTGTGCATCAAAGCTGACTTTGGTTACCTCAGGAAATCCCAGATATGGGGAGTCTCTATAAACATGAGATTAAATGTGTTGCTGATGAACTTTTAGAGGTATACCAATGAGTTTAGAAAAACTAAAAGAAACTTTGTTACACAATCTTGTCAGAACTGTCTAATTTAAGAACAAGGATAAATTTTGCACTATTAGATATCTTGATTGACTAAGAGATTTAGTATACAAAAGTTTAGTATATTTAGTATACAAAAGTAATAATTTACTGAACAAACACTTCAAATTGTGTTAATAATAATAATAAATAATAATAATAATAATAATAATAATAATAATAATAATAATAATAATAATAATAATAGAAGAAGAAGAAGAAGAAGAAGAAGAAGAAGAAGAAGAAGAAGAAGAAGAAGAAGAAGAAGAAGAAGAAGAAAAAGAAGAGTGGAGAATGGTAAATCATGCACACATGCTGTTTACCATGCTAATGTTTCACTTGACTGTTTTCAATTATTGTTCTTCTCTTTATTTCTAGCTGCTCTGAATCACTGTGTTCGTTTTGCTCAGGGGTACGGCTCAGACTGCAATGTACAGCAATCATTGCTAGTGGAGTTTCTGTATTCCTCCTCCACAGTCTGGATAAGGCTTATCCTGGCAGTAAAAGTGAGCATAAAACGTCCTTTTGATAACTTATTCCATTCCTCTATTTGTACTGCTAAGCAGGAATGCAATTGCCAACACCCAGCAGATGACTATTGCTTCCAGTCTATGCATAGTCTAAAGGGATTGCCAAGGTCTCTTACCAATTTTTTGAAGAGAATAACATTGCAGGACCCGATCTATAAATGTTTTTCTTAATAAGAATAGATGTTGCACAGGAATGATTATGGCAACCCTGTATTTGGGAGTTGAACATTTTTATTGTAAGGACAAAATTTCACTAGGTTTTTCAACTTACTTCATGACTGTAACGCAATGCTATTCTGTCATTCTTTACAGGTATTGAAGTGCTTATTGACTCATGTGATGGCTGCTTCATAGATACTGTACTGTACAACCCACAGTAATTCTTAATGAAAAGTTTATTGAGGTACACAATGCTACTCCAGGTGGCCAGCTCAGAATGATAAATGATTAAGATGCTGGAATGCCCTTTAATACATTCGTTTAATGACCCCCCCAAAAAACAAGCACATTAGTAACTGTGACCTCTATGCTTTTCCATGAGTTTGGATCAGTTGATTTAGATAATTCAGACCAAATAAGAAAAAAAAAAACTATTTGAAATGGTACAGGCACAGGGGCAGACAGCAGATTGATGACGTGAGGCTGCCTGACCTTCGAGTAGCTGGCTGTCAAATGGAAACCTTGCCTCTGTGCCACAGGAAATGTTCTCCTGGACTTTTCAAATGTCATGTTGTGTAGCTGAGGAGTCTCAGTTTACCTCACATGCAATGAAGACCTTAACTTAACCTGATGGTTTATCAAAAGTAGAAAATTACCGCTTGACAGTGTTCTATTAAAACCTGTGTTAAAGCATTCTACAAACCGAATAACAGTACAATGTGTATTTAGGTACTGATGCATGATATATCATGTTCTTCTTCCCATTTCAGTTATTACACAACCTTCTACAGCATCTACTTTTCCATGTCAGATAGAAAGAGTGACAGCAGTTCTGAGAAAGAATGAGAGTTTTAAATTTAAAAAGTGGTTCCTTGATCCAAGATGCCCTTTTTTCTCAACTGGTTTACTTCAAGAATCTGTTTGTGAATGACATTTCTTCCAGCTACATCCCATAAACTCTTTTTCTGATAATCCCTGAAATAAGGAACACCATTAGCTGCTTATTCTAATAGTATTCATGCTCTCTTTCCTCAGTGGCTGTTACATGCATATTTAAGACGTATAACACATGGGCAAAAAAAGCAAACACTACATTAATATAATTGTCATCTTTCTTTATGATGTTTCTTTCTATTGATGAGGATTCAAAGAGAAGGATGTAATTCCAGGCAATTAAACAAACGCCTCTGCTCCCTGATCCTAATTTCTGATGTGGACAATCACAAGAAAATGAACTAAATTGCAGTTTCTATCACAAAGGAGTTAAGGTGCTGAGTTGCTGTTATCCAATAGAACAGCACGTTTACTTAAAGAAGAAGCAATCAATTCATACAAGCTTTCTGCTTCATTGCAATACTGTTGAAAGTTCAGCATGTTGATTAATTACTTTACTTTGCTTCTCCCTCTTGCAGTTCGTTCCCCTTGTCAATTACAAAACAACCACTGTGACATTGATCGTTACTTCAACCAATTTTCAAGAGTTGTACAAGTTGTAAGGGGATTTTGGGATTGCTGCTCTATATAGTATATTTGCGTAAATACATGTCTTATACTGACATTATAGGGGAGTTTCAAGGACAAAACATTTCAATATCATCCATAATGAAAAAATAATATAGATTTTTTTTCCTCAGGAACTGTATTGTCAAAGAATGCTCAAAAGCATCTATCAATGGGCAATATACTGTGTACGTGTACTTGTTTCAATTTGAGGCTCATGTAACGTAGTGTGTTCCACACTGAATATCGTCATGGAGCAGGACAAAAAGACTGTTTATGAAAGGCATATATCAAACAGCACTGCTAAACAGTGACACCTGCTGGTAGAGGCTGAGCTGTAGCGGACTGCCTGCGCCTGCTCTTAGGGCAGCTGTGTGTAAAGCGTTTCTTACGTCCTGCAAACTGGAATGAACAAACAATAAAACCAAAAATGGCAGACTTCTATAGCACCTTACGGGACAAAATGAATAAAAAAAAAATCATTTGGACGATTTTAAAACTGTAAACTGAATAACACAAAAGCTCTTACGTCCTTAATATGCAGCTAATGCTAACAATGCGTGCCAAGCCTGCTTTCTGCAAACATGAGCATAGACAGATTAAAGTTATAATAGGGAGCGAGACCCCTGAAATAATATAACCCTGACTCTATAAACATTGGAGAATCCCACTGGATTACACTAATGAGCTGTCACAGTATCAATAAAAGGTTAACATTTAATGTATACATTTTAATGCACACATTCTTTTTATTTATTTCTTGCACACATTATAGAGCCATTGCACAATTAGACCCTTTGCCTGAATCAAGTCCTGAGCTGGGAGCAGGGAGACTGAATTAACCTCTTCACTGGCGGCACATTGTAAGAGCTGCAGCAGCATCATGAGGACGAGACCCCAGCTGTCTTTCAGCAATCCTCCATCCTGCTTCTGGAGTCAGAATCGGATGGCTGTTTCCTTGCTTTTGCTGGATATTTATAGGACACACGCTGTATACATTTTGTAAAGACAATTAAGAGTAACTCCATATACATACTCTCATTACATTATTTTTAATTTTCTATAGTGTGATCAGTAAAAGACAAAGTAACATTTAAATAGTCCTCCTCAGGATCCCCATTGTTATACATATATAACTAATACTGACGCTCATGCCTTTAAATAATAAAATCAAATATACCTCTGTTATTTATAAATGCACATTGTAATGGTCAATTGGTAAACGTGGTGAGGAAGTGTAATGTGGGTTCTGCAGCACCCAGTGGTGGTAATTTTTTTGAAGGCTATAAAAGCTGGGAGCCACCGAAAGGGAGCAGTTTAAAAGGTGATTAGTTGCAGCCAGTCGCTGTACCATTCTTGCAGTGATTCGTGCCACACTGCCACCTTGGCAGCCCTTAGAACGTCCCTGGCTGGTTCTATTGAATCTTCAATCCATACTGAGAGTAAGGCAGTTAAACTTCGCTAGTGTTGCCTCTGTCTGGTTTCAAGGTCCTTGGTAGTGCCCCGGGCCCCTGTCATGCATCGTTGTGTACTGCGCTAAGCTATATTGGCAATGTGTCTCATGCCTCGCATCTGTCACCCCCACTGCACTGCACTCAGTCAGGCACAACCTTTTTTTGGGGGGGTGCTTAAGTAGTGTTTATTTCTGGTAGCTGTTTAAAGTTACAAACACCATTAAAGTTAAAAATCAAAACAAAAACATCTAAACATAACATCTAAAAAACTATTGTCCAAATTATTATTTATTTTTTTTTAATTAATTAATTAATTAATTAGTTTATTTTATCGTGATTCTGAATGTTAAATGAAACTGCTGAGTTATTTATTTCTGCTTTAGTATATTTATTGTGTTTTTTTTGTTTTGTGTGAAATGATATTCCTTTAATGAAGTGCAAACAGCATCATCTTGTTCACAACATTTGTGCTTTTTTTTTTTTCAACAGTAGTTTTAATTAATTTTCTAGTCAGACTGCCTACAAAAGTGTTTTGTTTTGTTTTTTTGATGATTTCTTGTTGCCCTTTACGGTTCACTACATCATTACGTTTTCTTGGAACAGCATTCACTTAACTACCCTCTAGACATTCTAACAAAAAAAACAAAACAATTACGTTTTATAGCAAATTCAGTTAAAATTTCCATCTGCTGTATAAAAATATGCTACACAGTGTAGCCAAAAAAAATGCATTTGTAATTCTTTATGAGAGCATGGCTAATTTGTTTCCTCGATATGTCTTTATTAAAACACGGCAGTTTTTGCAGCACAGACGGGCACATCTTGTAACTGGACGTCTGTCTTGTTTAATGGGGTAAGTCACATGTTGGTCCAAGTCTATCTATTGGCATACTAGGGACACTGGCTCAAGAAAAGGCAGGGATTAAGGCTCCCATTCCATAGCAGTTTTATCCACTCCTGATTTTCCTATGAATTTAATAAGACACACCTGAGCTTGTTACCTACCAACTGTGGCTAATCAAGCTCATAGTAAAACCTGGAATGGGTGAAACTGCTATGCAATAGGAGTCTTATTTCTATAATCTATAATCATGATCTATAATCTTGCAAGGATAGAAGCTATTTATTATTATTATTATTATTATTATTATTATTATTATTATTATTATTATTATTATTATTATTGCTTAAAATTCCTATCCTATATTTCATGCATGAGGTAAAGCTTTTTTTTATTATTTTTTATTTTTTACATCAGCCAGTCCTCAGCCTGTCACCCATTCCGCCATGCACAACTAGCAGTTTAGGAAATATATTTCGTGACATCAAAAACCAGGAGATGCAGAGCCACACTTTTTAGAATGTAATAATCTCACACCAGAAAAACACAATGTGGTCCTGTTTTTTCATCTGCCCCCCTCTGCTCTGATTCTAATGAATGGGGGGGCTTTCTATTGACTCCTCTTGAAGTGAACACTGACACACATGACAAGCCTAGGCTTTGAGTGGAATTACATTCAGAACTTCGTATTATTTACACATGTGTACCAGGCCAAGGGTACACTAAAACAGAATTTACAAAGACAGCTAATCTACCTTAATAAATATACTGGGGATTTAAATTAATGAGGTAAGATCAGATATTTACTCCAAATCGTCAATAGCACAATGTTCCTTCATGTGTTCATGACAAATTGAAGAAAATAATTTTGCGAGTATAGTTCAAGATCATAGATCATTAAGTCAATAATCCCTTTTTCAAACAATGTATTTTTTAGGAAAAAAATTTAGGAAAAATAAAACTTGAAAGGTCAATAACAGACTTTGTGTAATGTAATCATTACCATGAACTGCAGTATGACCATGGTTTTGGAGATGTCCTTATTCTATCCTTAAAGCAGATTAAACATGAGACCAGTGCTCTGCATTGGTATAGATGTTAAAGGTGGGATTAGAAACATGTGCAGTACAGTATGGTATCTTGTCAGCTGATTAAAGGAATACTATGTTTATAAATCATTGTGGTATATTTACTCACATGTGATCAGTGAGTTCAAACGACCTTGCTGCAATGGCAACCAGGGCACTCTTCAGACCAAACGACCAAAGAGAGTCAACAGTTGATTGGAAAATCAATTGCCAATTTAACTTGTCCACATGTATAAAAGCATCTGAATTTAAACTCGTGAGGAACTCAGCTGCTCCTGAACTGAATTTCAGCAGTGCAAAACTGGACTTGAATGTAAGAAAATACACTTATTGAAACTAGTCCCGGTAAGAATATTACTCCACTTATGCTATTCCACTTCACAGTAATCTGTTGTGTATCCGCCTTTCACATTCTGGCCCTAACTGTATATCCTCCATGATCAAGCTCTTCAGCAGTGTTAGTTTATTATTGAACAGAGAACATTAGTTCAGAGATTTTATATTCCACCAAAGTTTCCGTACACTGTGTTGTATGTGCTGGTAGTGCCACGTGAGCTGTTCAGTGTGTTGATATGTAAATAAATCCTGTTTGCCTGCTGGGCGTATCAGCTTCAACCTCTGTCTCGATCTCCTGCCTGTCACTCAGCAGCGAATGGACGCACACACATGGCACACGGCTACCCTGTCACAAAACAGGATTTATTTATCTGACTTTTTACATATCTGCCCTTACTTTGGTGCCACTGCAGTCAGATAATCGACAGACTACTGTATCTACTGTATATGTATATATACACACACACACACATAGAGATGATATAAAACACAGTTCATGCTTTTTTCAGAACTGCAGAATCAGTTATATGGTCAACTACCATGCAGGTTTTTAGTACCAGTGGCAGAACCTCTGTGTGATTTATAACCAGTCTCTAGAGCCCGTCCCTATCTGCTGCTTTCAACCTTCCTGCAGTAGTAGCTGGTGCAAGTCTCCACCACTCTGAGCTGCAGAAATGATGAGGGTATAGATGTCTGAAATGATCAAGGAATAATTTTCAGATGTGCAAAGCCCTTGATATTGATAAGAGGTTCTCGACAAAGCTGTTCAGTAAATTGAATTAATCTCAGATGTCATATATCACAATGCTTCAGGACTTCAGACAGAGCAACCCTCAATACTGCAGTCAATTCTGGTGCCAAAGAAAGACTGAAAATGAGATGGATTTATCAGTCATTACCATTCTGCAGTACAGCAACATCTCTCTGGAACCTTTGAATACCCTGCACTCAAACTCCCTCCACAAGACAAATCTTAAAATGTAAAGATTACCAGCTAAACATGCAGTTCTCTACTTCGTGTTAAAATTACCAGCTAAACATGCAGTTCTCTACTTCGTGTTAAAATTACCAGCTAAACATGCAGCTCTCTACTTTGTGTTAATGTCTTTCATCCTGTTATGAAGGTAACAATGGAAGCATCAATGCTAAGAGAGGACTACTAGTAAGGCATGATATTTATTGATCATCCTTTGACTCATCCTAGTTGATGGTTTGCCAAGAGCCACGACAATGAAGGTATATTTTGGTGCATAGGGTAGGTTAAGCAGACCTGTTTTTTGTAGGGTAACATTTTATTTAATTAACTGTGGGCCCTTCTGGTTGCCATAGCTGTCTTTTATAATGATGATGGAAGCATTCAATTGTAATTGTAAGATAATGGAAAAATAGCCACTTATCTCTTTAACACTGGCACCCTCCTGACTGCATCAATATATAAACACCCTACAACGGAGAGTTGTGTGCCAACTGCTGGAACCTGAATGTGCTCTTACCAGGTCTCATCAAACACCTGGCTGTAAAAGAACAAACAAATGAATCTCATGCTGGAAACCCGCTGCTTTTATTATCTAAGTGTAGGTGTCTTGCTTTGACTATACTTGTGTGTGTCTGTTTTTTTTTTCTTTGTCTTTCAAATGTAGGTTTTTGATGTATTTTCTCTTTCTTTCTTTCTTTCTTTCTTTCTTTCTTTCTTTCTTTCTTTCTTTCTTTCTTTGTCTTTAAGTACATCATGACCTTTCTCCAGTGCTGTAGGCATCATGAAAAGTGTGTAATTAATAATCACAAAGTGGTTTATACAGAGAGCGCAGAGGAATCCATCATCCTCAAACTACTATTGATGTGAATGTCAAGAGCAGTGAGCCACTATCATCTTCTAGAATAAAGAGAGTGATGCAGAACAAAGCACTCACTGTAATTAGCAATGAACCTCTACCAGCATTGGAGAGGAACACTCAAGTTGCTCTCTGAATTGACTACATTGAAAAGCATACAAATGCAAAAGATATACTGACTCGTATACACACGGGCAGTAAGTAGGGGTTGTGTGCTATATGCATGTGTTTCAGTAGACATATAATTTAAATAAAAATCCATGGAACTGCACATAAAAATATACAAAGGTAATATGTAATTACTGCAGCCTAAAAGGTTTACCAAAATGCTGCTATGTACTGTAAATCAGTAAATGTTTGCTGGCAAGAAATGTCCAATAATTTAGCTTTTATTACAAATCCACAAAATAAACATGCTGCAAAATTAGCGTTTATATATAGTGGACGCATACTTTATATATGCAAAAATGCTATAAACGTTTCCTGTTTACAGGAACTGTGTATAATAAGGCTGCAATTCCATCAAGGGCTTCTGGGGAGAAACTTAACATGCAAGCATGCATCCTTCAACGTCGTTGCACCCTGCAATGCAGGAACGCAGGCTGTCCTATAACTCCAGCTATCAGTGGCAAACACAAGTTTCATTCCCATGTGTATTTTCTAATACCTATTTCATCATTCATGTAACTATAAATGGGCAGCTGGCTCTTTGAACTAATATACATATAAACAAGTAGGAATGTCAAGTAGACACAGTGCTGTGATTGATAGAAATATAAACAGTACTTTACTGTACACAGCCTAAACCCCTACAATATTTAAAGCATTGTATATAATGTATAATACTCTGGTCTCTGCAGTGATTCAGGGTAACATTTATTGTGGTTTCCTTTACATATAATGTAAAGGCAACAGACAACATGTATTCCAGTTAGCTCCCAATGTTATGCACAGTATATAGTAAATGTGAAAATAAGGTACCAGTGGTGGTACTGCGGATATATAAGGGAAGTTACTATGAGACCCAGCCTCCTGGGACACACTCTGCAAGGTTCTTGTGAATAGGTTTATTAAAAGGGATTACAAGATTAATGGAAACTGATATTGCACTTTACTGTGTATTATTCATAACCATTACAAGTTTGAATCAAGTGTGATAAATAAATAGCTGAACATTAATAATAATATCTAAAAAAAAAAACTAAAACATCCCCACATTAGTCACTGCAGCAGCCTGTGCTGTTCGTCTCTGGCTTTGTCCTTTTAATGATGTGAGGCATTTAAACTCTGGTCAGTTTTACACTGCAATACAATCCAATGACGGTTACTGTAGATTGATAGTCCAGTGTATTTGTATTGTCCAGGGGTATTCTACAGCTGTATGAATGCAAGCTTTGCAAGGTGGTTGCCTTTTATTTAATTCAATTACGAGATGCCAATTACTTGCTTTTAAACCGAATGAAGTATCTGTAAGCTCTTCATTTGCATTTAACTTGACATGCCTTTACATTTTTATTGGTGTCAGGCAAAAAGCTGTCCTGAATATGTTGGTCCTATACATGACAAATTCTGTCGGGTGCTTAAATTAGTCAATTTGCAAATAGATGTTTATAAATGTATCGCTCATTTTCACTTTATATGTTCTATGTTTTTTTTTTTTTTTTATTGTGATGACTTTATCCAAAGTGAAGTGGTCTGTGGTCTGTATAGAGCAGATTTCCTGAAACACAGCTGCTGTGCCCATCTCTCTCCATGCTGTTATCTCTTCATTACACCCCATGGGGACACATCTGTTCTGCAGTGCCATAACATAACTGATAAATATAATGGATTTTCAATAACACTGTGCTTCTGATATCTGAATAAGTCCATTGAGGTCATGCTTCCAATACATGAATTGTAAAATGGTACTTGAATCAATAGAATATTTATTTTGATTTCATTTTTGGAGCTTTCAGTCGCAATGGAAATGCAGACACCCAAATGCTCGATTGCTCCTATGATTGATTCAAATCCAGTCTTAAGACACATTTACTACCAGGAGCAACATACAGATGCCTTTCAGATCCATGTGATAGCATTTAGAAGGACAAGCAGATGCACACTCTAGCTGACCTCTACAATTATCACCCAGACAGAAGGGCAGTGACAGGATCACTATTCACTTTGATAGACAAAGCAGATAGTCGTCTCTATATATATATATATTTTTTTTTTTTCAAGATGGTTTTCCTAGATGAAAGATCCTGTGGAAAACAATATGAGCATTTATAACTAAAAGAAATCCTAAAAAGTGACAGACAACCATTCTAGTTGTAGAATATTTATAGAAGTTCTGAAATGCTGGTGCGTTAAGAGCTTGTTGTACAGTGTTGTGATTGGCCAGGAGCATGCTGGACAACAGCTATTGCAGCTTTGAAAATAACTCCATCCCCATTTACTCCAATACCAGATTTCAATTCAAGAATAAAAATAGGATTAAAAACATAATAGAAATAAACAACTCAGAATGCCAATTTGTGCTGTTACTTTGTATTATTATTATTATTATTATTATTATTATTATTATTATTATTATTATTATTATTATTAGTAGTAGTAAATGAGCAACACTTGTTAGCATGTTACGTATCTAGTTGTTAACGTTTCAATAAACTCACTGAAGTGCTCATAAAATAAAAAAAAAACATTACAAGCGTGGTAATCATTTTTTACACGTCATGTTATTGATGTTTGTTTCACCAGCCTTATTAAACAGTGTGCACAGTATATCTAATCAAGTTTTCATTGACCCAGTGTATTCATTACTCATTCTTCACTTGAATCGTTACCCTGGAACAGTTCAACTGGGTTGCAACATCTTGTTTGAGGAAGTTTACTGGATGTGCTTCATCCATAATTCTAAAGCAGTTGTAGAAGAACACAAAAGTAGGTCTTAGTAATCAGGTAATGAGCATTTTAGTGTTGCTTCAATTGCATCACTTCAGCAGCCTTTTTTTAAAATTAAAAATCACTGTTCAGTACTTGCTAAGAAGCTTGCAACATTTCTAAACAAAAGTGAGGCAGAGAGAGACGAGTTGCCTAGTGGATCTTTGTAAAGCACAGACAGCAGGTTGCAGTCAAGAGAATAGTAAGCCCCCTGTTATAAATGATATCAATGTATCCGGTTTACAACATGTTGTAACTTCTTGTGGCTGTGACACATGTAGTTAATGCTGGATTCGCTGTACACTGTTAAACACCCTTGAATGACACTGGAAGCTGGTGAGTGCTGTTCTTCTCCTTTATGTTCCTTGGAGCTCTTTAAAACACTGTGTGCGTGACTGCGAAGGTCAAACAGTACTCAGAGGTAGTTGGTGTCTCTTTAAGAAACAGAGTCAACCCCACTTTGCAATTTAATTCTCTCTCACAATCTAATGTGTCTTCCAGTTGATTTCTGTGCACGCCATATGCCTGTTTGAATCGTAACATCCAGTTTCTCAAGACTGTTCTGCGAGTCTCGTGCTTTCAAACAAGGGAGGTAAACCAAAGTCATTCTGATTTTTGCATGCATTTCCCATCAAAGAAAAAGAGGCCTTTACAATATGGACCGAGCTGAGTTTTGAACCTCAGTGCTCTTGCAGAGCAAGTTAAAGGCTGTCTCTCTCAATGACAGTCAATGGACATAAAGTGAGCTCTAGGAATTAATGACACTGATTTGATTATGATAAAAAGAAATAAGCTGTTACCGCTCTTCATATTTCAGCTCTATGTTAAATACTTTTGACATTTTGACAACCTTTTTTCCTTTTTCTTTAGTGAGGTGTTTCATATGAATTACTGAAATCATGTATCTAAATCTATTAATCACTCATCTAAGAATATTAGAAAACCTGCAATACACTGTATGAAGCACCCTGCTAATGAAAGACATATAAAGGGACGGGAGAGTTAAGCAGAGGTGAACAGTACTGGAACAAGCCTATGTTCTTATAAAGATTGCTGTTGTTAATAAACCTCATTGCAAAATTCTAAATCACTTCTCAACATGTCAATAGCAAGTTGTCTTTAAAAATAACAAAAATCAAACAAACAAACAACAACAAAAAGGTATTTAAAAATAAGAATCACTTTTTTTTTTAAAGTCATCAACATCTCTCTTCGCTCCATACCTCTCTGCAATTCAAGGATAGCAGACAATGCCTCAAACCAATCCGTAACAATCTGTTCAAGGGTCACACTTAAAGATTTGCCAATTCAAGAAGCCTTGTTCCAGGAACGTGCTGACAGAATCTTCCCATTTCACAGAACCGTGGCCCCTATTGTGTTGATGTGGATGCGGCCTGACGCCAGCTCGTTATGTTACCAGTAGATGTGCCAAACACCCTGCATCTTTCTAACATTCCTGAATCCTGAAACAGTCTGCTCTCTGTGGCGAGTCTCAGAGACCAGGTGAAGCACTGACAGCATCATTTGTAGGTATCGTGAATGCTTTCCTCTGTCCTTAATCTAAGCCTGATATTCTAAGCTGCTATTCTCTTTTGTTATGCTTTTTCCTCCTAGAACATTGTGTAGTCACTGATTGTTTTCCCACACCAACTTCTCTTCTTAAAACAGACAGGAGCAATGGGGTAAGATTACTGAGGAGGCTTAAATTAGCTTAGGATTCCAAAAGAAAAACTGGCCTTTATACCATTGAGCCTTTATAACTGTATAGCCATTATATCATGTCACTCTCATAAATGACATGGTTCACCTCAAAAGCTTTACATGGAGGCTCACAGTGCTGATCACTTAGCAAGCAAACAGAATGAGAGCTGTGTGCTACAATACCAGGGATTTTACTGTTACAGTGCGTCAATATTCTCCATTCGCAGTGTATATAAAGAGTGCATTGCAATGTATCTTACCTTCAATCATAACGACCGCTAACACAAGGACATAGCCAGCTGTGGCACAGTTCAGGAGCAGCCATTTGTCAGTCCTGGTAAACGAAGTGGATTGCAGAGTGTGCTTTGCTCCCCGAGAGCGAAGGGGTGCAGCTCTTAATCTAATTGCCAGCAAGGTGAAAATACCATTGCTCAGAAGGAATCTTTTGATGAGGGGACAGGCCGTGTGAGAGGAAAGTGTTAATGTGTTAATATGTGGAAAGAGAAGGAGGTCAAGGGTAGCTGGCAGGCGCTGGGATCCGCGTCTTTCTTAATCAATCACAGACAAGGAATTTTCACTTTTCTTTGCATTACAGATCTGCAGTTGCATATTCTCGGATCAAAGGGGACAAGTGGATGATGCTGGGCTTATTTCAGTGCTCTAAACGGTGTCAGATTTTACAACTGTTACAGCTTATAAAACTGCTCTATACCAGATGTCGTTCCACAGTGTTGTTGTATTGAGAGAAGCTGATAAATCATAACATCACCACTAGAGGAAAGCACCAGCGAGATTAATAAAGACATCCAACACCCTATAATAGCTAATCTGTACTAAATGGACTACTATATACTGTGATAAGGGATCTTATTGCAATGTTAAATATTTTCATTTTATCATTTATCAGTTCACTTCCTGAGGTTGCCCCCCCCCCCTCCCCCATTATTTACTGTTGATTGCAAAACAACGGTTGCAATCTTTTTATTGTGGCCACCTTTATTCTACCTTATTCCTACATCTCTGTGTTAAATATGCTGAAGGTTAATTTAATAAACACGCCACGAGTTAAGAAACAAATGGTGTCGGGTTGAGCAGAAAACTCAGACATGCTTTTTACGGTGCCGATCAGCTCCAAGGTGCAAAAAAAGCCTGCTTCAAAACAAAACAAACCTGCTGCCTCCCATTCATCTTGCCTCAGGAGGTCATCACCTGGATGACAGCTGAGTTGTGTTATCTTTCTTTTCCTAACTGCGTGGACCACTTTACAGTTATTCCTGAATCTATGTCCTTACTTCAGTGAATTAAAATGAGCTCTAAGCCAAAACTTTTTCATTCTGAAACTAGGTCTTCATTGACAGATCAGACACTGTTGCTGCATTTGCACATGAAAATGACTCAATAGCAAGGGAGCGTTTCAGCTTTGTTCTTCCTTTTTTTTAAAACCTGCAATTAGTTTTAATGCCACGTTTTGTCCCATTAACATTTGTTGCCCTTTTTGTCAAAACATCAAAGACTTTCACTTAAGAACTTTCTTTTAAAGCTCATTTCCTCTTATAATTCCAGCAAATGTCTCTATCTCTGGACCTCAGATACTAGCATTTAATGATTAATCCCCAGCTTCTCAAGAGACAACAAGCTGGCCTAATTGCATTTCTATTAGCCAATCCTTGATGAACTTCATTTAGAGGGTCTGCTGGTGTTAAATTCTACCTGAGCTAACAGAAATGCCATTCAAATATGTAATCTTGATAGCAAATAAATTAAACAAAGAAATGCACAGTATAGAAACCGAAGGGAAGGGGAGATAATCAACACTTCTGAAATGTCCTTAGCAAAGATCTGTCCTGTCCTTCCAGTCATGTGTCAGTGTGGCTCCATAAAGCGTACATCAACAGAAGAGCTTTGTTGCCTACAATGAAAGGTTTATATTCTTCGTTTCCTACAGAGTGCTGTATGGTATATGGGGCTCCATTGTAGCTGTGCAAGCAACACTGCAAATATCCAGCAAATGCCTTATGTTCAGGAAATGTGGACAGCTGTGATATTCTCACCACAAGCTTAACATTAGTCAAGTTATAACAAGGCTTCACTTACTTATATGAAGCCATATGGACAATAGGATTTGTTTTAGAGTGGTAAAGCTGTGAACTACTATTAGCTCTGTCCCTCAAAGCACACCACTGAACATGTACAATCAGAACCCAAACTATCAGCTTTTGCTTGCTGGAAATTGAAAAAAAAATACATACACCTCTTATGTGGGAAACAGTCATGATGTGTACTTGTAATTACAATTCTGATGTGACACTATTGAATGAATACTTTTGTGAATGAGGATTATTTAACCACTTGTAAGCTTCTTAATAAATAGTTTGACTTACTAATCATGAGAAATCAATAGGTCTTCAGGGTTCACTCTTATAATGATGGCTTAAGACAATATGCCTCAG
Organism: Polyodon spathula; assembly: GCF_017654505.1. Classification (NCBI taxonomy): domain Eukaryota; kingdom Metazoa; phylum Chordata; class Actinopteri; order Acipenseriformes; family Polyodontidae; genus Polyodon; species Polyodon spathula. The sequence continues at coordinate 3,216,672 of NC_054555.1, read as the reverse complement.
AGTCTGCTTGGTTGTAATGCTGTTTCACACAGTTTCTCTTCTGGGAATAGCCCTGGCCTTCTGGGGGAATTGTTAAAAAGGATCTAAATATATTTAGCAGCCCTGATAAATGGTGGTTTAAGTTGGACAATTGCTGCTGAATCCCTTTCTACTGGTGAACGAGCCTGATGATTAGCATTCCTGTACAGTGTTATTTTTGGTTAGCTGGCACAACTCATGGGACATAAGGCAAGGTTTAATGCTGTCCACCAATCTCACGGTATCTTTTGTCACCAGCTTACTCAGCAGAACCGCTCTAGATGGCCCAAGTGTTCTTTACCAAGTGTTCTATATGCACAGACCTAAAACATTTGATACGGACTTGAGCCAATAAATGGGCAACAATGGAAAACACAACCCCAAGCAATGGTACCCAAAGTGAATTGCTTGTGATTGTATCTGATTGAAGTATATATGCCAACTATTGTATATTTGTGGGAGATTATTGTAGTTTAAGACTCCTTGATGCCATCTAACCACAACTCATTCGTTCAACCTTCCTTACAAGCTAAAGACTATGAATAGGAATGCTTAAATGCACCAAGGCGGATGGAAGCATATTAAGCTGACTGATTAGGTACAAAAGAAAGTATGCAATTAATGTATTACAAAAGCAAGCATCCAATTAATTTATTATAATGCAATTAAATTTCTCTCAACCCATTGTGGCTACTGATCAGTAAGGGGATAATCTTGACACATGGGCTCACAGTATCAAAGAAGCACAGCACACATTGTCAGACATTAAAAGCCTACTCAGTCACACTCATAGCCTTCCCTTAAAACTCCAAGTTAGCGATAAAACAGCACTGGAATGTATGGAAATTCAGTGTCCTATTCACAAAGCTTTCAGTTGTGCGTTATTTAAAGAATGTTTGTTTTTTTCATGCCTGTTTTTATAATAGAATAATTGTGAAACTGCTTCATGAATATCAAACTGCAATTTGAAACACAAGGGTGTTCTGTATTTATACTGAAAAAGAAAGGAGTGATTACTTACAGTTATTGGAAAGTATCTGGAAACTGCTTGGAGCTATAGCTTTGAACATTCCTAGGTGAACAAAGTTCAGGGACCTCTCTCTCTTTTGTCTGTAGCGAAGAGGGAGTATTCTCTGTTAAATCCCTTAAAATGAGTGATGAATTATTGATTATAGCCGAAACAGAAAACAATGTGCCTGCATCCCTGACAGCGGGGTAGTGATGTTTGACAGTTCCCTGGAGGCCCAGGAACAAGTGCAGCTCAGACAGGGAAGTAATGCTTGGAGAAACCCAGAGAGTGAGAGAGAGAGAGAACAAAGAGAATGTGTGTTGGTCAAGGACTGTTGTATTATACAGAAATCAACAGGGAGTATGATATGATATACATATACATGATACAATGTGACGCTTGTAAGATTCGCCACAGTTAAGATTCTTTAATTGGTTACTGTGATGATCATTTAAAGCAATCTGCAGGCCGTGTTTAACTATTTAAATCATCATAATCAGAGAGTCGAGAGGAATTACAAATAAAAGCTGCAGGTTATTTTGGACTGTTAGCTTTATTACCTTCAGTTCATTGTCAACATGTGCCTACTGCTGCTGTTGCTGCTGTTGCTGCTGCTGTGCAGAGAACCTCAGGTGCTTGGAAGTATTTCCAATCAGCCTGAATGAATGCATGTCTTTAGTGTCACTCCTTTCCTAAACCAATGGCAGTGGGATTCATTGAGAGTTGATAGTCTTGGGGATTATTGCTAGGAGAGCCTGGTGGTTAGCAGTAAACTAGAATAAAAGGCCTGGGGGAGAAAGGGGGGTTACACATTTCTGTAATCCTTTCTCCTTATGATACCTCATGAATTCTACAAATTAATCTAGAAGTTTTCCTCTACTTCATTCCTCATCCCTTACTGACAACAAAACCTTGTTGATGTTCAGTTCTGAATGGTTCTATACAGAATCTAAATAAACAGACCACAGGATTCTCGTCTTTACAAGGAGTATGTGTACTAGTGGGTGTAAGGACAAATGCATGGTCTGGCTAAACTATGCATAGGGCTCTTTCACCAAGAAAGCTTCAAACTTGAAGAATAGCATCATTGGAATATAGAAAAGTGAGCAAATTAGGTTTTTAATCAGCAGAGGGAAGCTGGACGAGGGAATATTACAGCCTTGGAAGGTCAATGAGGTCTTAAACAGGTCAATGGACTTGTGACACATGATTATCTTAAAGAGGAGCATTCATATAGCGAACATTCTTATATGCGATAGTGGCTCAATACTGTGACTCATCTAAATACGTGGGTCCCAAAGACTAACCTGCCTCATTTCATTTATGATGCAGCAAATAATTGTCTTGGCCAAGCTCAGATCACACCACATACTATATCTGGATTTTAAAAAAAAACAAAAAAACTTTTTGTTCATATTTGTATACATCTGAATGTGGAATTAGATGCAGAAACATACATGTTTTAATAGCTATTTACACTCAAATTATTAAATAGATTATTAATGAAATTATTTTTGAGGTGACTTTATATCTGCTATCAAAACCTTGTCAAAATCAATGCTAGGTACCACCCAATTCAACCAATGCAGTAAATTGGGCTTCATAGGCAGCAAACACCAAACTTTAAAATACTGACCCATATACCCGACTACTTTAAACTACTCAAATCCAACCTAGACCAGAATATTAACACAATTGAAGAGAGCGCTTTACATCAGTGTGCAATTTGAACCAGTTTTAGTTTAATCTATATTTTCCTAAAACCTTTCTAATGTCCTACTTGTTTAATATCATGTGTTTTGCACTGTGCACTATTGTGCATTGAAGCCTGTGCAATGCTAATACGCTTCCCCACTCCTGGAACTGGAACTCTCTCCCAGCTTTGGTTTGTGATGCTCCGACTGTAGCTCACTTTAAATCAGCTCTCAAAACCCACCTGTTCTTTTTTGCTTTCCATGCTCCTTAAGCCTGATATCTGTTATTAGCTGCTGCTACTATTTCACGTATTGTTACTATCATGTATTCTGCACTTTCCACTGTATTTATTGTACTATTTCATGTATTCTGCACTTTCCACTGTATTGTACTATTTCATGTATTCTGCACTTTCAACTGTATTTATTATACTATTTCATGTATTCTGCACTTTCCACTGTATATCATGTATTATGCATTTCTCTATTTGAAGTATTATGGATTTTCTTGTATTTATTGCATCTTGTAAAGTTCTTTGCGATGGTGTTCCACTATGAAAGGCGCGATATAAAATGAAGATTGATTGATTTCTTTCTTTCTTTCATACACACACGCACACAGAGCAAATATCCCTATGGTAAAATCGACCTATAACACACACACACACACACACACACACACACACACACACACACACACACACACACAACATATTCAACTGGGCAATTCGTAAAGCAGTCTGAATGACACCGCAGTGCAGTGAGATTTGTTAAACACGACCACACTTCTGGTGGACAACATAAATCACTGCTCAGAGTATGAAAGGGTCTGCTTGTGATAGACAGATGGCTTCTATACGCCTGTGGTTTACAACAGCTTCTTCTGGATATAGAACTAACTGTAGAGCAGGGAGGCAAATGTCCAATTATCTCGTGGACAAAGGTTGAGTACTCGATTTCTAAATGGCGCATTGAAAAAAAAAGGATTGAATTCTTATGCCAGTAAGCGTGTCAATGGTGTTGTTTAAAAAAAAAAAGAAAACAGCAAAGCCGCCGTATTTTAAATGGAGAACTCGATTTACTTCGACGTATTTAAAAGTATGATACAGAAGAAACTATAACATGTATTAAAATATAACATGTTTTTATTTTATTTTATTTTATTTTATTTTATTTAACAATTATATGTGTAAATACCTTAAAAGCAAATAAAATACTGCATCCTCAACAACTATTATTTATTTATTTATTTATTTGTTTATTTATTTATTTAAATCGACGGACTGACAACAAGTATTTCCAATCAGCGTGCACGCAGTCTGCCTGTGAAACGCGCGGCCCAATCAAATCGGTATGTGGGCGTGTGTTAGACGGTGAAGTGTTTTTTGAGTTTGGTAAATGACTGCAGTAAGAAATTCACAGGGTCTGAATGCATTTCGCCTGTGTAATGTAGGCCGTGGAAGATGAACGCGCTGTATCGAGAACCCCAGAGAAATGCTGGCTAAACGATGAGGGTAAAAAAAACATGAAATCTGACACGGACTGCGTCTCCCCAGATCACCCAGACAATGGGATACTTTCTGTGCAGCAATAAATAACAAGTTACACCGGGGATCATTCTATCTGCAAAACAGCAGCAAGCGACTACAGCTGGATTCGTGTAACTATGTGTGACTGGACAGCGAGGATGGTCTATTTGGGGTTTAAATTAAACATTTAAAAAAAAAAAAAAAAAAAAAAAGAAGGAAAAAAGAAAAAACGAAATAATAATAATAATAATAATAATAATAATAATAATAATAATAATAATAATAAACGAGAATTCTGTAAAGACATATATACACAGCGTGCAGAGTCTGGAAGCCAGTATCTTAAGCAAGTGCTTGGTATTCGATCTCTGTCCATGGTCCTGAAACGAGCTCTTTGAACACGGTTGTACAAATCGAGGTCCGGGATCCCGAGGACTTTGCTACACACGTTCTTTCTGGTTCTCATCGTTAAATCGCCATAATCAGCTACGATCTGAAATAAGAAACGGGAGATTTGCTCACCTTGGAAGTGCGATACCCACACAGGAGTTCCTCTAGTTAGTGCTCACAGCAACCCTTTTGGTTCTTCCAAGAACTGGCAAAAATGTACCGGCTAAACGCACTTGGGATCTGTCTGTGGGAGACAATATTATTTTTCAGGTAAGTCTTACTTAACTATCAAGTTCGTGTTAGAAAAATGCATGATGATAATAATAATAATAATAATAATAATAATAATAATAATAATAATAATAATAATAATAATAATAATAATAATAATGCTGAGTACATTCTCCAAGCGTTTAAAGAACGCTTTATTAATAATAACAAATTATCCTAACAAAATGTCGAGAAGATGGTGGCGCTATTTAATCACCATCTGATAGTGTTTATCTTTAAATGGCTGTGCATTGTTAACGTGTGTCTCCATTAAAATAGTTAATTACTGTCTTTACGGGGATTTTTCTGCACTGGGACTGTAATTAGTTGCATTAGATACTGACTGCAGTGCTGAATTTCTTAGCTTGGCTAAGTTTGAGCAAACAGCGAAAACTAGTGGTGGATAATGTTTTACCAGAGGCAAAAGTAATGCTTTATCAAACCTCATTGTCAAAAGCAACGTGCTCTAATTTAATATTCACCCAAGTCTCGGTGGTGCTTTCTCCGCAATAGTGAATTGTTTTAGTTTGAAGGGTGTTTTTTTTTTCATTTAAGTTTACTGCGTATATAAATTGTTATGGAATACTGCACTGTAATCAAACTCATAGATCACTTCACCAATATGCATGAAAACGTTATGCATTCCTGTTGATTCCTGTTGTTCCTGTTGGCATATGGTTGCAGTTCAGGGTTTAAGATATAAAACATACAGTAAGTGGGTTAGTAGCCACAATGATGCTCATCCGGATTATTATTATTATTATTATTATTATTATTATTATTATTATTATTATTATTATTATTATTCAATTTGAGGAATGCAAAGACCAGCTATGAAAGTTTAAATTATATGTTTATTATATTTTTTCTTGTAACAAAAGCAATGCATTGTGACATACATTTTGTGTGTTGTGAATATACAGAGTCCTACCCTGAATCACATAATCAGGTTGCAGTATTTGACTTTGCTAGCCCTAGGATCTGAGGCCAGCCCCTCAATTTCAATTGTAAAGTGCCTTGGTCAGATCTTCTAGATAACATCCCTGTAGTTATGTATGCACTGCTTACCATTTTTATATATGTGTAATAAAATATAGAAGACCTCAGAAAAATATCAAAGCAAAAAAGTTAAAGTGTGTTTTTGATTTATCAACCTGCATAGAACTACTGGAAAGGAAAGAATACAGTCATGTGTCTAACATGTTAGCATGCACCCTGTTTATTAATTACTTTGGGTCCTGCCCTGTTGCATTTAATAAATCATTTTTATTTGCTTAAATTGGAGTTGTCATGATTATTTTGTATTCTGACCGCACTGTTTAGTTAATGAAGTTGGATCATGATATTGCACCTTCTAAGTTCTCAATGCTGAACACTGCATAATTTGCCCTAATTGAAATCTCCTCTCCAATCCATTTCTGCCCGGACCGCATTTTGAATGCAGATTTATAACCAGATATTGATCATGCTGTCAATGGGAATGCAGCTGATGCATATAGATTGTATACAGACAGCTAATGTATCTCGAATATTCCCTCATGAAACATTATACTATTTCATTATTTGTAGTATGAAGCTTTATTAGCACTGATGTGCTATACTTTTAGTAGCACACATTTTGTTTTATATAATCTTTTACAGCAAACCCAATAAGTCTCAATGAACTGAACACATAATGAAATGGTTTGTTTGTGATGGCTGTATAAATGAAGTTGCTACTTGCTAAGGTGAAAAAAATCCTCATTATTTATTTATTAAATTCAGGATGTTACAGTCTTGAATAGGATGGGAGTTTATCTACAGATTTTCTCTTTTTTATTAGCTTTACAGCCCTGAAAATACCTTTGTTCATTGTTTGTTTTGAACAGTCTAGATACATTATTCTCTTGTGATTCATTTACTGCAATACTACTACTACTACTACTATGACTACTATTACTACCGCTACTGCAATTAAATTAATAATAATATTTTTTTAACATGCATGCTTGGCTGCTGGAACACTCACACAACTATTTGAAAACACTTGACTCAGATCATTTTGAGGAGAGCAGTTTAATTAATGAATCGCTTCTCTCACAATTAACACAGGAGCACCAACAAGAGACAAAGGCAATGGGCAAATTCACAGCTGAGAAAGTTCCCTAATGATATTTTAAGACTAGCTCACATGCTACCTGACCATGCTGTGGACTAGTAAACAGCAATCAGGTGAACGATGGTTTCCACATTCAATGCATGTTGAGTCATAACTGCATAATGACATTTAGTCATGCCCAGATAGTATTTATATGCGTGTGTGTGTGTGTGTGTGTGTGTGTGTGTGTGTGTGTGTGTGTGTGTGTGTGTGTGTGTGTATGTGTGTGTGTGTGTGTGGAAAGTGCATGGCCTTGGTAACCCGGTATAGATGATTATTATGATGAGATTCACTCAGGCACAAGAAGGACCCTTCAACCCTTAAACCAATCTATTCGTTGTGTTGTCATTCTCCTTATGAATAATTTTAAACTCAGTAGATTGGGGTTTAAAATGTCTCTTTTTATTCACATTGTGATTAAAGAACTTATTACAAATACCCAGATACTATCCACATACTACCCAGATATTACAAAGACTCTCCTCATATACTCCAAACAGATTACTTTTTGAATGGTTTTCAAAATGGTTTTAGGTCTGCCATTGATTTGTCCTGGGAGGCTTGGAGATTCCACAATGGGCTTTTCACTGGCCTCCAGGCGCTGTCATGGAAGAAAAACAGGCCTGGATGACATGCTTTCCTAATAGAGCAAACACAGTTGGAAAAGCACAAGAGGCTGCACTAGAGAAAAGTGGTTCGACCTTCATGGGAAAGCGAATCATGGGATACTAGCCAAAGAGGCACATGCACAGTAGTTGCTGCTGTAGTGCACTGGGGTTTGAGATCTATCATCTAAATCATAGCAGGAAGAGCGATTAAAAAAAAAAAAAAACATAGCAAGTGCTCTGGCTTTTCTTTTCCATACCACGTTTACCTGTTTGACAATGTGGGCAATAATCCTTACACTACCGGTGCACTAGAGCGGCCATTTTGAAAAGAACTTTGAAACAGACTTTAAAGGTATAAGTGTAAAGAGTTGTCAGGATGTTAACAATGTTGCACACATGTCTTTTCAGCTGGTATCCCTGGAATCAACTGACCAGTCTGAATACTTGTCTTATTTACTATGTTTACATGCTCAAGAAATCAATTCCTTTGCAGTTGAAACAAATGCATAGTGTTTACATGCCTAACTATCAAGTCCAGGAGAATCAGTATTTCTGAATGTAATATTGTATATGGACTGCCATTGCAAAGTTGTGGGCAATTGTTGCCATTTATTTATATTAAAAAATAAGAAAACAAAATAGTTATGTGAAATAAAACAGTAGCAGAAAAAATGACCTGATTTCTTAGTGTGGTTCAAAAAAGTTCAAAATACTTCCTTATTTGGTGCACCATGAGCCACAGTGATGCTCACTACACATTTCAAATTTCTCAGAGGGCCTGAGAGATCAGTGTGGCAAATCTATAGAAAGTGGCTTTGTCATCCATTTTACTGCTACTGATAAGCATTCAGTCAAAATAAAAAAACAAAGGAGTCTATTAAAAACACACATCAACCCCACTATAATACATTACAGACCTTGCAAGGAATAGGATTCTTTTTACAAAAACACATTGGGGCCATGAATGGCTCATTGTTGTTCTTACCCAATGTTTTAAATAATTGATGCTTAACTAATCATGAAGTGTAATTACAGTACTGTGCCTAATTCGATAAGAGACCATGCATTTTTCATATGAGGCACTTACTGAGAAAATCAAGGAAAACAAAGAAGATTACATCAAACATTCCAAACAAAATGTGGTTTCAAAATAGTTTTGAATATCCATCTGCTTGTTTTAGAACGCTTGACCTTGCTGGGTTTGATCATTGTCTGTGCATGGAGTCAGTGACTTGGGTGTTCTTACTACCCAGTTCAAGATGCCACACACCAGTGGTTCCAGTTGTTGCATTACTTGTGTTTTTACTTCACTTTGGAATATGCAATACTATAGATAAAAAAAAAAAAATAATTGCTGCAGCTTTTTAGTACCTAATTACTTCATGTGGTGTGGTTCAAACTAGTGTGCCCTTTAAACTGATTTATATATTACAGAATGCAAGTCAGTGATGTAACTTGCATAACAAACTCATTGTTGTGCAATGCACAGTTCCTCTATTATAGTGTTACTGGATTGCGTGACAGAATCATCTCTACCATAAACTGCACATCAAATACCAATTGGAAACACATACTGTGTGTGCACACACTTTTGTATCAATGGGCTTTGTTGAGAAAACAGAACTGCTGTAGTACAATGTGCAATTGAAATGAATGAGTATTTGGGGAAAAAACAATATATATCGTCTCCACTACAATCAGTTGTAGGCAAGTCCATTCTTAGCATCTGCTGAATGGTACATTATTGATCAGTGGAGACAAAGACAGATTATTGTACTAATAAATCAGTGTATTATTGATGATCCCTTCATAGTCTAGCCTTTATAAATCACATGAGAAACCAATTGTTGAAACGGTTAAAGATTTGTCAAAACTCAATTACTGAGCATCCTGTTCTGTGATGTCATCAGTTTGAAAATTTAAAAAAGCTTTTTATTGATTTATTCATGTGTTTATTTGTTCATGTGTTGTTTTGAATTCTTATTCAATAATAAACAGATTACACATCTACCTATGATACAATATCAAGAACAAAAATGCTGAATTATATCTGATAAATAAAGTACATCAAACACACAACATTCTCCAGAACTATTCCTCTCAGTTAAGCTGAGGGAACACAAATCAGTTTTTCAGGAACAGTGGCTTGAAACCTGATTCTAGGAGACCTGGTTTGAGACAACTTTGCTGTATCAAACTCCAAGTCTTCCCTGCTGTACCATGCAGTGCCTGAAATCTAGTCTCCTGAAACCAAGTTCTAAGATGCAAAGTGGCATCGTGAGATAAAATCATCTATAACACTTTAGCTGAGGATTCATAGTAAATATTTAATGGTGCATAATTAATAATACTGCTATAAATGTTTTTATGCATCATTTGTTTATGAACATTATCAATAGCAGTAAACTATAACAAGTGTTTTAAAACATTAATCTTTCCCCTATAATTGTGCCGGTCAAATGTTATTGTTATATACTAGTATTCTTTCTTGCGACAATGGCAAAAGGGATCTGTCTAACAGATTGTTGTTAATTTAAAATAGTAAAGAAAATAAAAAATCAGTGCATGTACTGGAAGCACTGAGAACTTTCTTTTTTGTATTCTTCTAAGAAGCAGAAGGGAAGTGAGTGCTGAGTGAAAAATCTTCATGAGGAATGGTTACATTGGTCTTCCTTTACTGAAGTGCTCTGTGTCCACTGTGAATATATAAATATATAAAATATATATATATATTTTTTTTTGCAGTTTGGCAGCATCAAAAGAAGCAGCAGCTCGTAAACCCACCACCCCCATGTCCCCCTCTGAGTTCTTGGACAACCTCATGGGCAAAGTGTCAGGCTATGATGCAAGAATCAGACCCAATTTCAAAGGTAGGAATAGCTCCACAAGCACCTGCAGGAACCAAACAGGACTGCAGCCAGACCTGCAAACATTGCGCCCTCTGGAGACACAAAGCCTGGTCACTTCACACTTGATAGCTCTCCTGGAATTAGTGCATTCACCTAAAAAAGCATGAAGTATTTCAGTTTTTTTTTTTTGGGGGGGGGGTACCAATTAAGGAATTAAGTAAGAAAAAAAAACTGTGAATATAAATAAGGGTAGATTCTGCTTCTGTCAACCTTTGGTGTCTTTTCAGACAGCTTTGATTGTATTCCAGATAGTTTTTTGATAAAGCCTCATTATTGTGATGTAAGATTTCTCAACTCCTGGGGCTGAGAAACACACATCATCAAATTAGCACCTGCTCTGCTAATTTGGTGGTACGGCACCAAAACAGCAACGAAAATGCTTGAAGCTGAGAGAGTCCCAGCATGGGGAGAAATTACACCGATCATCATTGACGCTGAATATGGGAAGCGTTTTTAATTCATTTTCATTAGTTTAAAACAGAAATCCTTGGTATAATTTGGATTTCCCACATAGTGAGAAGCTGTCTTCTAATCAGTCATGTACATGTGTAGCAATAGGGTTAGGGGGTGTTTTCAGTCTATTCTCACACTGCAGTCCAGGCTTCTGTGATCTCATTAGCATTTAATGCTACTTCAATAAATAAGACTTATTTTATTTGGGATAGTGGTAATTCTATTAAAAAGAACAATGAGCTGATAAAGTGGATAATGCTGATTAGGGTTTTCAATGGAACTCTTCTCCCTTGCGCAGTCTACCAGGTTCCCTTTAAACTAGCCTGTGGTCATACATGCACTGTACAATTATACTCTCCTTCTCTAACCTTGTCAATGCACATCAGCACGAGATTGAAGAGCACCGGCACTGACAGTTTCTTCACAGTGTTCCATGAAAACATTATTGTTGCGGGCTGGTTTTACTGTGTTTTGATCATCAAATAACTTACTGTACATGGATAGAAATTCCAATTGTAAAATAAATTCACAAAAAAGGCAAATAAAAACATGATTATGTAAGACTTACACAGCTGAACTTAATCATAGCGGCTGTGTGACTTTTCATAATTTAATAACTGATTCCCTACACATTCAGTATTCTTTCTTTGAAATAACAACAGCATTTTTTTGTGCATTTTAATCTATCACTGGTCAAACACTGGTCCTTTTTCCAACCTCTACAGGCAAATTGTTGTTTATTTATTTATTTTTAATGGCACGTTTTAAAGATAATAGTTATGTCAGGTTCTTTAACATATTAAAATTTGCATCATGCCAGGTCATCGATTCCCTTCTGTTGGCACCAGCAAGCAGAAAGCGATTTTCCCCTCATATTGTTTTTATCATTGAAATCAAATATTCCCCAGAGTCTAGTGAACTAGTTTTTAGACTTGAGGCTCCTGTAGGTGTGTTGGAAGGACACCATGCTCTCATTGCAAGAAAAAATGTGAAAGTTAAACAGTTAAGCTGTGAGGAGATAAGAAAACATTTTTGTGTTTATTTACAGGAATTACATTTTGATCAGTTGCAATTTTTAGCAAATCTACAGAATTCTGGTATTTGTATTTTCATGCATTTACAGACAACATAATGTAATCTTCAATTACATCTATGAAATATATATTCCACATTTTCATGTGCCGTACACTTCATGCACGACAGATGGTTTTTCAAATGTCTGAATGGTTTGCTAGTGCACAAGAGTGAATTGATAGTCTAAAGATAGCCAGTAAACTACACACTAGGACTTCTACATAGAGAAAAAGGCAACTGCTTGTAGATCCAAGTCTGATGAAAATGTCATGTGTAAGATATTTTCTATATCAACAAAAGCAATTCAGACTGAAAGGACAGAACCATTCTACTGTTTGCCTGAATGGATAGTATTCATTTCAGTGGGTAGTGCAAAAATGACTCCCAACTGCATTCCTGTTTAAAGGCTCTGGTGTTAGTTTCGGTAAAGCATGTATCATGGCATGACATTACTTCTGTCACTTATGCGTCTATCCGAGAAGTGGCTTTAAACAGCTGTATAGAACAGGTATTAATTCATGTTCTACCTGCAGGGCATTTTGGTTCTTGGAACACCAACAGATGGCAAGAGATGATCCTCATTCTCCTTCGTAGCCTCCAGCGAAAAAAGCTTTCATTTGCGTTTGATTAGCTAGAGTGAACGCTTTCTATAAATCCTTCCGCACACAACGTCCTTGGTGTGATTATGAGGCCAGGGTATAGGGCTGTGCAATGCCACTGCTGTGTGCTGTTTAAAGCTGTCGCTGATTCTTTAGATCAATTTAAGGAGGTATTGTAATTCCTGGAGTTATCATTACTGACAGGCAAAGAAGGCTGGATTGAATGTTGAACTGTACAGAACGCTTCAGGTTTAGAAAGCTAACCCCATCCAGTTATACTGCAGGAAGTGGTCTAGCTTGCTGCTGCAATGTTGCTGGGTGGTTGTGTTTGGCAGTATGGATGTGCATGCAGTGCCTCTGCTGCAGATGTGTTTAGGTCATACAACTCCTTATCATTTTCTTTGTGAAAAACTACTTTTTTATAATGCACTAAAGCATGGCTTCATGATGTTCATTTGGTAGCTGTCTGAGTGGAGGATTTGGTGTACTGTAGGTATTGTCTTATATTAGGATTATGGGTGTTTAAAGTAACTCTCCAGCCTACCAAGTTCGTGGTGAAAACAACTGTAATCTGGGCAAAATACCCTTGTATTTCCTTTTGTTATTAACAATATGGATTTTCCCATTAAGCTACAGCTATGGCCAAAAGTTTTGCATCACTTAGAATTAAAAATAAATAAATAAATAACATATACATCAAATGCAATAGCAAAAGTCCACCAGAAGCCATAATAGTAGTGCAGTATTTATGTACTCAGTATTTCGTTAAGTATATGGAAAACCACAAAGGGGTGTGTAATTCAATATGTTAACATACCACTATTCAGCAGGTTTCATTCGACTTGATGACACAACATGTTTTAATTCTACAGGGTGGTGCAAAACTTTTGGCCATAGCTGTACGTCAGTGAACGTACCTAACTATAAATGAATGCAGTGAGCAGACAACAAGGGGTTGCATTTTTTTTTTAATCACCCAATCTGAATCTTAGCTGAATCTCTATGATAGTACAGAAATTGGTCAGTCAACCAGCACCTAACCATAACAATACAACCAAAAGAGAACCTAACACTGTATTTAAAGTGCACTCATACATTAGAGTATTTTAACAGTATCAGCTGTTTTCAACAGTAAGAACTGGCCAATGCAAAATTCTACCCAGTACTATTGCCATAGCCCATGCAGTTGCCTCAGTACAGCAATAATGCCATATTATCAGGTATTTGCATTTGTTATGGTGCCTCTCCAGTTATTATTACATAAGCCCAGTTGCTGAAGTTTTCAGTATGCACATGTACCGGAGAATCATTTTCTATGGCTTAAATTTGAATAAATCCTCCGCTAATGCAAATGCAGCCTCCAGTCTTTTCAGATGCCCATGAAAAAAGAATTGGAAAATGCTATTAAAATGCTATTATGTAGTCTTGATGGATTAGTGTTGTGATCCTACCCTGAAAAGTTGTCATTAAACATTCAGATATAACAGGGACATTTCTGTAAGCCAAACTGCTTCCCACTGTGTTCATGCCAAACCAACTGATATACTATCTGGTTCCACAGCACGTTGTTTATTGGTCTATATCCCACATTCTAAACCAGTGCTAAAAATAAAACTTGTACAGCTTGTATCTCCCATCGGTACGAGGGAGATTTTTCATTGCTTTTAATGAACACAATCTAACCAGACTAGATAGCATTAATTATTAATATACACAACGCCACCAGTGTACTTAAATTGGGTCACTTTCTCAAAATTTGTGAAGAAAGATGAATAATTCATAGGGGAGTTCATTACAGGCTTTCCTTGAAAGTGGCATCACCTAACACAGCAATCAGACTTTCAATGAATCAAACTGAACCAGTGTCTTTATTGCAAACCCCTCACTACATTTATTTCCCCAGCCACTACCCCAATCACTGGAAAACTCCACCTGAACTGTATAATAAATATGAATTAATTTCTTTCAGGTAACCCTACTTGCAAAAAAATGTGTCGTCTCTCCATCACCCCCATCGTACTCATCCTGGAAACCCTCCACTCATCTCATCATCTTCCCAACATCCTGTCTTCTTCATCGTCATGTGTTGTTTGGCCCAGCAGCTTCTGAGTCACAGAATAGCCATTGTTTGTCTTCCCCTGAGATCTTCATTCAGTAATTAAATGGAACAGATTTTGAAATGTTTTGGTGAGTGGGCTTTATTGAATCCTGAGTGAATTGTTTTCGCCTAGTCCACTAAACTCATATGTATTCTGATTAACCCTGAGCTACCTGTTTAACAAACCAGCAAGCTCCACATTTACAGCTCAGGTGGACTTCAAAATCAATCTTCCCTTGTTTCTTTCTGATGGGAACAAGAACTAGGCAAGAAGAAATGCACATTGAATGAAACAACGTGCCATTATGTGTGGGATGAAGACAAACTCAGGATTTCACTTCATGTCTCAGTTCTTTCCCCCAGCTGTTTGCTAGTCATTCCCCACTACCTCTAGACACCAACCATGAACATAAATGACCCTGTCCTTGTACTGCACATTGTATTAGGGTAGAGTGTGGCTTACCAGGAGCAAGTGCATGCACGACTGAGACTGCGCCACCGGCAGCATTGACAGTATTATCCCAGAGCACTGCTTGCTTGGTAACGAACCGGAAGGTTATTAGTTACAGCACGTATGCACCTATTAAATGTGCAGGCATTATATGCTGACATGAGTTAACATGCTGCTATTGTATTTACAATTATTATAATCCCTAAAGGTATAGTAGAGGTTACCGACCCCTGAACAGTGTTTTGATAGGACTTTTTTTTTATCAACCTCAAAAGCAATGGATGTTGAGAAATAGCATTGTAAAAAGAAGAATGCTAACCTGGCTGTTTAGTATCTTGGACTCTGTTTTAATTTGAGTAACGTCAGAACACGTCAAGAGATTATATTCTTATAACAACCCCTGGGGTTAAATTTGAATTTTGGTGCTGCCACTAACCTTATAGTACGTTTGGCTTTTTTTATGCAGTAATCTGACACCCTTTTAAAGCTCATCCATTACCAGCTTGTGCCTTTTTTTAAATCTGTGTGCCTCACAACTGTATATACACCTCCCTTGCAATGTTAAAGTGCTTTCATTTTGACAGGTGTTAGAGAACAGCAGCATTAGCATTTTATTTACTTGCTCTGCAGCAGATTCACCTGAACAGTTGGCCCCTGTGCTTGAAGCTGCCCTTGCATTTATTTCGTGCTAGTATGCATACTGGTGGGAGGCTATTGTGGAGTCAGGGTCCTGTTTTTTTTATGTTCTGTCTTGCCCCTCACGGTCCATCACAATTACTTTTAAGCTGGTAAAAGAGTGTTGTGGCTTATATACCTGCCAGATTTAAAATAAAACATTTGTTAGGCGGAGTTTCCAATTCACTCGATGTTCACCTCTACTCTCTCCCTTGTGTTGAATAGTTGTAGCTGCTGATGAGGGACAACAGGTTAGCAAGAGGAGTGAAATTATATTATGTGTGCCAAACACCTTCAGGCTACAGGTTTCATTTCAACTCATTTATTGATCAGACGACTTTGCAAGAGATCTAGGAAGCATGTTTCAGCCGTCAGAGCCCAGTAGAGTTAATATTACAAATCAAATCTCAAGCTGTCTTTTTCCAGTCACGGACTAAACAAAGCTCTCTTAGGAGAGTACATATTCCAGGGCTCAGCTGAGGCCAATTCAAAACTTGCTATGCCTATTCTGACCAACATATTTGTATGTGTAGAATTAATTGAACTTTTCCGTACATGCACAGAATCAGTGCAATAAAAAGGAGAAATGGCATTGGCAGTGGCCTACAGATATAGATGAGAATGGTTTCAATATTTAATGCTTGAGAACCATTATAAGTCATGCTGAAATCTGCTGCGTTGCAATTGTATTCAATATGATTTAATTTCTGATTAACATCAATGGCATTCTCCCTCTCAGGGCATATCTAGAGCCCTCTGTTTCACAATAAATCAATTTCCATTTCACATTAAAGTGAGAGTCATTACAATGTGCTGGTTGCCAGTTGGATATTAGATCATAAACATAACAGACCCAAATGTATCGTGTGTGTGACTGTGTGAGTGTGTGTGTGTGTGTGTGTGTGTGTGTGTGTGTGTGTGTGTGTGTGTGTGTGTGTGTGTGTGTGTGTGTGTGTGTGTGTGTGTGTGTGTGTGTGTGTGTGTGTGTGTGTGTGTGTGTGTGTGTGTGTGTGTGTGTGTGTGTGTGTGTGTGTGTGTGTGTGTGTGTGTGTGTGTGTGTGTGTGTGTGTGTGTGTGTGTGTGTGTGTCTGTGTGTGTGTGTGTGTGTGTGTGTGTGTGTGTGTGTGCGTGTTTGTGTGTCAGTGTGTGACAATGCTCTGATGTTGCATTCTTCTTGGCTAGTGCTGTGTGATGTCATTTAGGCTTCTGACCTGTCAAGTGTCCGTTATCTAACTAGACCATCAAAGGATGTGTTCCATGTTCTGTACATCTTTTAAAAAAGACTAAAATATTGATTCCAGATTTTTTTTTTTTTTTTAAGATTTATACAAGTTAAAACATAGCAACAGTAAAAGGAATACTGCACAACTAACAGAGATATCTTTAGCTATGAAGCATTAACATGCAAATAGAATGGAATCTCAGCAAACTACACAAATGAATAGGGCCAGGGTTATTTTTGATGTCAAAAGGATCCTGAAATGATGTGAAGTCTTAACCGATTGGCTTGCATGTCCTACACTAGTATTGAGTAAAAAAGAAAAGAAAAATAATTGCTATTGTGAAGTGCTTTAGGTTCTTTGTCGGGACTCCACTCCCTGGCCTGAGACAGTGGCACACAGACACACTAAAGGGCAGTACTTGGGTGTGCTGAGTCACCATGCGACTGTAGTTAATGAGCCCAGGATTTTAACAACATGAAAATGTGAAGCGAGCTGCAATGGTTGGCCAAGCACTCATTTCCCCCTATGTTTTGCGTCACACGCTACAGGGAATGTCAGAAAATGACAAATTATTAAATTAATACACCTCTGCTCCTTTGGAAAAGAAGAGAGCTTAAAAATGAAATCAACAAATCAGCCTGTGGAAATAAATTTCATGTTTTGCCCGCTTGTATTTGGAAGCTTTTATCAAGACTGCAACAAAACTAAGCAATGTTAATGGACATGTTTTTTTGCAAAAGACGTGTCTGAATAGGTTGTCTGACCATATTAATGAATATCAGGCCATTTCTATCCATCCTACTGCTTCGCAAACAACAGCCCTGGATTCTTCACTGTGTCTCTCAAGGGTTATATAACTCTATGGCAGGGTAGCATCACGACCAAGGCTGCTTACCGGCAGGAAAGAGACCCAGAGGCAGAAAGCTGCAGTTTTACAAGCAAAGGACACTTTAATTAACAAAACACAAATTAAACAAAGAAACAACAGCACAAAATAAAAGATTCAAACAAAAGAAAGATGCTTGTAGGCTGGGCATTCGCCTTCACCACACAGTTACACCACACAGTTCACAAACTCACACTAAACTCCTCCACCAAACAAAGGATTTTGGTTTCTTTTTATACATATGGAAATTAATCTAATTAGAGAACGGCCACATTATGCCTGTGATTGTTGGCAGGTATGGCTTTAACCCCATCTCTGACAAACTGACATTCAAAATGAATTCATCTTTATTTAAACCCAACAGCCAAAACCACACACACACACACACACTCTCACACACACACACACACACACACACACACACACACACACACACACACACACACACACACACACTATTTATACGTGCAGGGCTTCTGCTTTGCCACAGACTCTTTCATAGAAATCGATAGAAGAATAATTATTCTGCTGAGGCAGCAACATCAGCAGTTAAGTAAAATAGCTTGTGGTTTTTTTGTGTTTGTCCTACATTTTGATCCTTTATATGTGTTTTCAGTGTTTATTTCCATGTCCCAGACCAAACTGAGTTTGCCCTGTTTTTCTTAAAGTTTTTAGTTGGTTAGCTGAAAAGTTTTCTCTGTGGTTCTGACTCAAAGGTTTAAACCATCAAAGAGCAAAAGAATAAAGCAAAAGCCAGGCAACAGACCAATAAAATACTCTTGAAGTAGAGAAGCAAATTCAACTTTAACCTTAAAATGCATTTTAAAACATCAACAGACTCCCCTGTATCATGAAATAAAAAAGTTTTTTTTTTTTTTTTTTAAATACAAAACTAAAACTTTGAGAAGAAAAGCACAATAAAAAACATTTAAATATCATAAGTGTAACAGTGCAATTTCAAAAGATTGCTTAATATGAAGAAAACAATGTATATTCAAACAACAATATCAGGTTATTTCCCTTTTCATTGTTCACAAAGCAATTTAGTTCTGGAGAAGAAAATGTATTTGCTAGATTTTCTGTATGCATATATATATATATATATATATATATATATATATATATATATATATATATATATATATATATATATATATATAATATTTCTTTGTCTATTTTTTTATAGGACCTCCAGTAAATGTAACATGCAACATCTTTATCAACAGTTTTGGCTCCATCGCTGAAACCACTATGGTGAGTTCAATGAAAACATTATCACATGCAGAAAGCCATTACACTTGGTGCTAATGCACCACAGGGATTCTGGGTTGAAATCCAAGCTCAACATGTATCCTGTATGTATCCGGTGGTATTAAAAGCTTCACCTCGTAGTCAAGTTGGTATAACTTTAATTTAAGTAGGCGTTATATTACCATCAATGGCTAGATTTGGTTTAAATCCTGGTTCAGCCACTGACACCCTGTGTGTGACCCTGAGCAAGCCACTTAACCTCCTTGTGTTCCATCCTTCAGTTGAGACGTAAAACCAAAGTCCTCTTGTAAGTGACTCTGCAGTAACAGTTGATGATGCATAATTCACCCCCCACCTCTCAGTAAGTCGCTTTGGATAAATGACTAATTAATATTCCATCTGTAAACAGGTTATTACATATGTCATTAACAGTTGTAGATAGTTCATAATATCCATATATATATATATATATATATATATATATATATATATATATATATATATATATATATATATATATACATAACCAAAACTTGTGATCACTACAATTACATTTCGTAAAGTTTTCTCTTGCTTTAATTTATAATGCGTAAGTTGGATAGGGAACTGAAAACTACAGGACCTGTATTGCTTGCTGTTCCCTGACACTGCTTTACTGATCAGTGGCTGTTTAGATCAAATCAAAGTCTAAAACAAGCCTGAAATTACTCCACCAGGCACAATTGATTTCATACAAACATTTCTTAATTACTTTCATTAGGAATCGGTGATTTGAGTGTACCAAGGTAATGGTCACTTGCATTGAAATACTTAAGTGAGCGCTAACACTCAAGTGTTGTTTATAAAGATAACACTTCACATGAAGTGTCTCTAATTACTGTTTATTTACATAGCAGTTACATAGTAAATACATCCGTGGTTACACATAACTACAATGTTATTATGCACAGTTACAATGTATTTAATATGTACATCTTTTTGCACGATATATGTAAGAACACAATTGTATCAGAAAAGAGACAGGGAATTAAAGTGGAGACAGTCAAGGCACATGGCAAACACAGACACACACTTTCAAAAATGCTGCAGCCTGAAAAATGAGATCATGTGCAACAAATACAACATTTTCCACTCTTTTACCCCCGATACATCTTGTGCAATTGATCCAAGTTACTACCGCTCTCCTGAGCTACAGAACAAGAGAAAAAAAAGCAAAAACAAAGGAAATCAATAAATCCCAGTTTGTGAGGCTATCGGGAAGTGCTGCTGGACAATGTTTTATCAAGCGGAGATGCTACAGCTTCATGGAGCTATAGGGATCAAGTAATCCCCCGGCATCTTGCTATCCTAATTGTTTACCCTGTTTTAAAGGTATGAGGCCCAGGAGAGCATATATCAGCTATTTAATTAGTTTGATGGTATTTCAGTTCCCCAAGGGAGTGGAAGAGCCAAAACATAAATGCCAAACTCTGAGCAAGAACGTTAGCAGCCCTGTCATTCGTCACCAGAGTTAGTCTCTCTAGTCAAAAAAAAAAAAAAAAAAAAAAAAGTAGCAAACTTTTCAATCCTTAGCAGTCAGGAGCAGTTCTGACCATCAGCTTGAATTGCAATAATGAAGCTGTGATATAAATCTAGCTCTTTAACTCTGTGTCTGAAAAAAGAATCCAGATATTGAGCTGATGACTATAACTGATCAACTCCTCCACCATTTCCTGCAGACTTTTAATGTCTTCTTCAACAGCTCTTCAAGATACTTCTAAATACATTGAAACCGGTTCTATCTGCTTTTTATCTGTTTTTTTTAACTCTTTCCCAAATCACACAGCTCGGTCCTAGAACTAGTGCTACTATGTACTTTAGGTCACAGCAGTGAAACATCCTTGTGAAAGTAGACATTGTCCCGTTTCATTGTATTCACCCGCTGTTTTTACCCATGATTTCAGGATTACAGAGTCAATATTTTCCTGAGACAGGAGTGGAATGACCCACGGTTAGCCTATAGCGAATACCCAGATGGCTCTCTGGATCTGGATCCTTCTATGTTGGACTCCATTTGGAAACCAGATTTGTTTTTTGCCAATGAGAAGGGAGCCAATTTCCACGAGGTGACCACTGACAACAAGCTGCTGCGGATCTTTAAAAACGGAAACGTGTTGTACAGCATCAGGTAAGCTGACAGACAAAGGGGAATGGGATAGAGCCCAAGTTTAGACCCTTTCTCAAGACACTACAGCTATTGCTGTTGCTGTTGCCTTACTTTTCACATGTGTGTACTGTGTATTTACTGTGGGTTTTCTCTATGCTTTGTCATGCTTTCACTGTGGTATAAAATTCAAATTAGTGAGCGCTCTTCGTGTCAATTAAGGTGTCCCAAGTTGACTCCCGTTAAAAAAGTTCAACATTAAAGAACGAGGTTCTGTTCAGTCCAACTATGTAGACTTAAAAGTGCTGGCTTTCCTGATCTCAATTACAATTACATTTATTAAATTCATTTGTAAGTGGAGTCCTACTGCCCCTACCGCTATCACGATGACAATATTAAAATCTTTTAAAGCCATAAGTCATTTCTTTTTGAGACGCATCATTCTTAATTGTGTCAAAATGTATCGCATTGACTGCAGAGTAGTGAGCCTGGACTCCACTCTGTTTCCAATACAGCACACGACAGTTATTGACAAGAAGCGCAACAAATCACTGGTTCACATTAAAATTCAGAGTGAGTTTGTGAGGATTTTCGGATTTTAGAGAATCAATGGATCTAATATCACAGGGCAGTAAACTCCCATCAACAAGGAGCCAGGCTGAAAATAAAGTCGTCTTCAGGGGACTTTTAGCTATGAAAATAAGATTTATTTATTTATTTTTTAATACAGAAAGAACATAAGAAAGTGATGCAATGAAATACCTCAGGTAAAGCTTGAGACAAAAACACGAAGCTACAAACAAGATAACTTAGCATTCTAATAATGAAATGAGGCATTTTGGTCCTTCCTACTGCGTTTGTTTTTTTTGTTTTTTATAAGACCTGGGACTGAAGTTTAAGTAGTTTCCAGTGAAGCTTGAGAACACTACTGGATACTGATAAATGTGTTTGCCTCACTAGGAGTCAACTCTGTGCTGTTAGGGAAGTCTCTTAAGTGCACGAGTGCACATTCAAATCTGACAGCTGTGACGTTTTATACACTGAATCAAGGCTATCCATAGTCTCCCGTATTCATTAGAAATTGAGCTTGGAGGGGAGTATTATAAGAAGCAAGTCTGCCTTAAACTAACTTCAAGGGTTGATTTGAGACTGAATTCATCTGCAGGGTAGGAATGCATAAGACACTTATCTCTGCAAATCTCCGAGGTGCTGATAAGGAGAGAACAGTTTCACACATTTCACGTTTCCCACATTGTCAATCTCTAGTATCTGAACACCAATATTACCCTATTAACCTTATAATCATATCCTGTTTAAAAACACAGAAGAAAGAGTAAGGCCCCATGTGGTTTGATATTGCTGAATTAATGGAAGCGTTTAGAATGCTGGCAGCTATAAGGGACAGCTCAACACTCCATCAGTAAGCAACCAGTGTAGAACTGGGAAACCATGGTCAGTGAAGAAATGAACATGGCTTTTGCATTTGGGTCTTGTTTGTTGAAAACCAATACTTGTTGTATTATTCATAAATACAGAAGTCCGTATCATGTCAAAAAGGCATCATACCTTCTTTTAACCATTTATTTTCCCAATTTAAACACACACAAATTACAATGTGCAAGCTTATATAACAGCAAAGTTCTGTATGTGAAATGGAGCTGTGACATAGTAAAAAATATAGCAAAGTCTAAAAAACCCCAGTTAAACTATGGTGAAGTTTATAGTGAAGTTGTGCATGCATATTTATTAAGAGGTATGTCATACTAATAGCCCAGATTTCATAATTACAAAGTGTTTACAATTGACTATGTTAATTTTATTTTAAAGAGTTGATAAATGGGTTCCAAATTTTGATAAAGCAGAAGTGGTTCAGTGTTTAGTAAACGAATCATACCATTAACCCAGGCATAGAATATTTTAGCAGGGGTTCTAACCTCTGTGAATTTACCCAGTGTTTTATAAAGGCCACGCCTTCTTATCGAATTGTTTTGTTGTTGATAGGATAACGCTAATCCTTGCTTGTCCAATGGACCTGAAGAATTTCCCCATGGATGTGCAGACCTGCATCATGCAGCTGGAGAGCTGTGAGTAGCCTAGCCCATTATCTTTCAGCAGCAGCAGCAGCAGGGTGTTTGTATCTTCCATTGCACTGAGATGGATGCACAGATCTCAGACAGCATGATGAAGATTACAATCATTCCAGAGCAGTTTCAACAAGCTGCAGCATCCACCTGGGAATTAGTACAGTGGAACGGGAGGTTTTCTTGCTCAATTCACCATGTCATTGTTTTATTTTTTATCTTATGCAGTCGGCATCAAGAAAGCTTCGGCTCTGGGTATTTCTTTTCAAATGTTTTTTTTTTTCAGATAATTTATTTTATCATAGTTTAAACCCTCCACACAAACAGACATCTAGTATATACTTTAAATTGTCTAGGATTTTTCCAAGAAAGAAAGAAAGAAAGAAAATGTTTTGCTATTTGCAATATGCATGCACGAATATCATATTTTAATATAATAGCAATGGCCATAAACCTCACAGATAACCAGCCAGTCAGGTTCCAAATACAGTGGGCATTATCCCACAGGCAGATGTCCTCTAAAAGCCAAGATAGCTTTTACATCTCAAAATTCGCCTTAAACAGTTACATAACAGTCGAGAAGCCTAAGTTATCCAGTTCAAAATACCACTGAAATACTCATGTTAAAATGGTCATATATATGTATATCAGAGGAGGCAAGGGAGGCAGAGCCTCCTCAACCTTTCAGCGATCCCTTTACTTCAAGATACAGCTGAGTAATGCACCTTGTTGGCCATTTATTAAGTTTAACAAATGAGTTGTCATTACCTGGAGATAATTAAGTACCCTTGTGTTTGGATTGGGACATCGAATTGGTGCTGCGTCAGTTATCTTGCAGGTAATGACCACTGCGGAGGACAGTAATGCTGAAGTGTTTGCTGTCAGAAGTGAAAGGCCCACACTAACTAGCCTCTCTCTCTCTGCCTCCCCGTGCCAGTCGGATACACGATGAATGACGTCATCTTCGAGTGGGACGAGAAGGGAGCCGTGCAGATTGCTGATGGGCTAACGTTACCTCAGTTTCTCCTGAAAGAAGAGAAGGACTTGCGGTACTGCACCAAGCACTACAACACAGGTCAGTACCAGCTGAAATCCAATCTCCTACCTTGATAAGATAGGGGTTCTTCAAAAACAATCGGAGCGCTCAGCAAAAATTGACTTTCTAATACATTGGTCTGATTTTTTACAGATATTTACTGTAAAACCCTGATTAAGTTCACAGACACACCTATACTCTCCTGTCCTGTTGTATATGAGACTCTGCACATTTTGTATGCAGAACATGGTAACCAGCCATACCAGTATCTCTGGTATATGCAGCTCCATACAGTACAGTTCTCAGATGGTGCATTCTAATTATTTCTGGAGGTCTCTGAATTGGCAATGTCAGATTAACAAAGTAAAGCTAATAATCTGATTATCTGAACAAACCCATTTGATTACCACCCCCTAATCAGTTTGGGTAGTCTGTACTCTGCATTTCGCTGTGTGAAGCTCCTCCGGCTAAAGCCTGTGCTTGTGCTGGTGTATTGTTCTCATTCATATGTTCATGTAGGTGTCATATTATAGATATGTCTATGAAAATAATAATAATAATAATAATAATAATAATAATAATAATAATAATAATAATAATAATACTTTGTGGTTTTGTATTCTTTAAAGTAGTAAGGCGTTTATTTTTCAAATGCAGATGCAGTGTCACATGAAGTTTCTACTGTGGTATAGTACGTTGAATGGCACAGAATGTTTGTCTACTTGACCTAGTTTCTTCTATTTGACCTTAGCCCTCTGATTGAGCTGTGGATGAGCTACTGTGGTATTGCAAGTAGGTGACCAGACGTCCCAGTCTGAATTACGTAGACAATCAGCAATTATAGCAATGCTTCTAAAATAATATGTTTCATATAGATTACTACCTTAAAAGTATACAAAATGATACAAATTCAGGGTTAAAATAGCAATAAATACAGATATAACATGTAGTTACATGTGCCCACTAATTGGAAAGGGAAGGTGCAGTGGTTGTGTTCATTTAAACACATTCATTAATAGTGCAATAGTTATATAACCACTGTTTTAAAAAAAAGAACGTTTTAAAAACTGTTTGAAATGTATGTGTCCTGGATGGTTCTAAGCTGTGGAAATCTGCTCACGCTAATTGCAAGATTATAGCTAACTGTACTCACTGCCTGTCCCTCTTAGGGAAGTTTACCTGTATTGAAGCTCGTTTCCATCTGGAAAGGCAAATGGGCTACTACCTGATCCAGATGTACATCCCCAGCTTGCTGATTGTCATCCTGTCCTGGGTCTCGTTCTGGATCAACATGGACGCAGCGCCGGCCCGGGTGGGCCTGGGCATCACCACAGTGCTCACTATGACCACACAGAGCTCAGGCGCCAGAACCTCCCTGCCAAAGGTGTACCATGTGTCTCAAAATACAACTGATGTTATTCTGTGCTTTATTATGTATTGGGTGGCTTGCAAAAGACAAAAAGGTGCATCCAGCCTTTTAGTTGTTGATACCTGGGTGATTTGTGTGCAGTACAAACTGTGATTCCCAGCAGAGTGTCTGCACAGCGGGATTAAATCAAACCATCCAAGTGACACGCAAATTGACATTAAAACCTGCAGACCCGCGACAGTCACTGTACAGCCTGCTAAATAAAACGCATATGTAAGATCACTGCTTGGGTGAAATTTGTCATTATCACTTCATACATTGATGGGTTCTTGAAACCTGTATAAGCAAGGGTATTCTTTTTAACAATGCCTCACTCTTGGTGCAGGTGTCTTATGTGAAGGCCATCGATATCTGGATGGCCGTGTGTCTGCTCTTCGTGTTCTCAGCCCTGCTGGAGTACGCTGCGGTGAACTTCCTCGCACGGCAGCACAAGGAACTGCTGCGTTTCCGCAGGAACAGGCGACACCACAAGGTAACCCCGCACTCCCGTCCCCATTCCAGTCTCCATGTGCCTCCTACGCGCTATACAGAGCTCCTCCCAGGACAAGATTTGAATCCAATCCAAACTGGATAAGGGGAAGAAAACTATGTAAATGCGCTTGAGTGGGATATTTGTTCTGTCCATTGTGTTATTTTACAGATGCAATGTAATTGATGGACAACGCAAAAGAACGCATTTAAATAGAAAAGGAATGCCCTCATACATTGAAATAAAAGTTTAAGTTTGACAGTTAATAACATTTTGGCAGAGGAAAACAAATCAGTAACAAAGCACAGACACCACTGCCTCACAGTCAGGTGCACTGAATCTACTGTGCCCTGTATGCATCCCTCCCCCTGGCAGATCCCACCTGGAAGCACAAATGATAAAAAAATGACTAGTGCTGTATCTGCGAAACTAGATATTGTAAAAGGGGTTGAGCGCATTGCCAGAGTTTCCTCTGGCAAGCATGGTGATTTGAGTATTATATTCCTGGGTGCATTCACTCTCATGAGCTGTACAACTTATTTTATTAATAACACTGGGAAAAAAAAGAAAGCCTTTCTTCGTCTTCACATATATCATCTATAACTATTCAACAGTGGTAATTTTACACTAGTTTATATATTGCTACATTTCTTTAAATGGAGAACGTCTATATCTGTGTAATGCATTTCTCATTCGACTCGCAAGTCATTTAAACTCCTTGTTCTCAAGCCGAGTGCTTGGTAGTGAAATGAGTTTGGCGTCGCACATTGCATTTTTTAACCCAACTTATGATTGAACTAAAGCAAAGGGATCTGGGCACGGACAGGTCAGGGCAGAAATGCAAGTCATTCAGTATAGATGCTTGTCTAACTCTGGAAAATCCATAAACTATTCCAACACATTTAATCAGAAGTCTCCAAGGAGAGGCTTTACATTGTATTTCTATACGTCTGCTATCAGATTTTGCACACATTCCCAAGGCACCTTAATTAATCCGGATGCACAGAAAGGCCCCACAATATTGGCCATGAAAGAGAGAACAGCCACTTGCACCACACATGTTCTGACATCAATATTTTCTGCATCATTAGGGAACAGCCCCTGATAACAGCTTTTACAAGCTGTCAATCAGTCGTACATAATAGTTTTTGACCAATTTTTGCTTTCTAATTCAACTGTATCCCATTGTTATTTCTTAAAGAGGATGCTGCTCTTTCTTGCGAGACTAAAATACCACATTGGTACTGGATTAACCAGAGCAGCAGTGACTCTTGCACCACCTGCTGGACAGAAATCAACATTGCACTCATTAGTACATATGCAGACAGATTTTTATGTGCAATATTTGCAAGGCGTTTCCAGATTTAATAGAGAAGGTTTGCTGGTTTGAACAAACTAGAATTGAACTGCTGAGAAAGGCAATCTAAGTGATACTACTTAAAAGCATGTAAGGTGCTTCCTACTAGTTTTATAAACTCCAATCTAAATCTAAAAGCGTTATTGCAATCGAAAATACGCAGACACATCCCCGGTGCCTGTTAGTGATGACCTGCCACTCCTTAGTGCTGCAGAGATTCTGCAAGCAATGCCCATGAACTGTGTGTGTTTGTTATTAAGAAATCAATCCAGTCAGGATGCTGCTGCATATGCACTGGCTGGGGACTGTGCAGCATTAATAGATGCTTCTGCGGCCATTTTAAACCATAACCTGTGAGCGAGACTTGGTTATAATTTCAATAAACCATTCCTGGAAACAAGAGACTTACAAATGCCTGTAGAGATGATGGTTCTTCTTCTTCTTCTTCTTCTTCTTCTTCTTCTTCTTCTTCTTCTTCTAAAAAGAGTCATTTTAACCTCTTATTTTGAATATGGTTATTCATATCAGTTTCCCATACATTTTAATAGTCCGTTATTGATGGTTTTTAATTAGCAAATATAATAGGTATCATAAACATATCAATATATTTTAATAGTTTTTTTTTTTGTGATAAATACGCTATATGTTGCTTTTCATCATATACTGCACAATATATTTGGTATTCTGCTACAATATGGACCAATACAAGCCACTTTTGTCTATATATTGCCATCAATGAGTCATGCAAAAATCTTTTACATAGCTGAATGCACCAGATTATATTAGGGTGAGGGGCATTCCCATCTCCTCCAAGCCTTTTAGCCCTGAAGTAGTTGTTGTGTATGTAGTGGTGTAAGGTTTTAATGGAAGAGCTCTCCAGTACAATCTCGATGTTGCAATCAAATAATGAGTGGGTCAAGCAGGACATTATTACAGGGTTAATGGACTGTCTTTCATGGTTCCTTCTTGAAACCCCAGAACGCCTGGCCAGTGCAATCACACCTGATGGCTTTTTCTCATCTCAGTCCAATGCAGGATGCACCGTTTATAAGCTGAAATCCATTCAGCCCATTGTGCTAACCCTTTGAGAAAATAGTTTTATTTGTAACTTCTGTGTATTGATGGCCTAGATGTGGTTTGCTTCTTTTTGCAATTTCTCTCTATCTGATCCCGACTGGATGAGTCCTCAAATCACTCTGCTGTGTGTTATGCTGATTACATTTGGAAAGGGAATGATGTTGCATGATCATAAAATAACTGCCGGGGGTTATACTCAGACAAAATCGCCGCAGAGTAGTTGTTTGAAATGCATCGTATTGACTTGAATTCCCTTCCATGGCAGGGCTTGTTGTTTAGATGACTATAGTTTGTCAAAGCTGTGATTTGTGTGGTAAAAATAACAGAAAATGGATCCCAATTTCTCACCTGCCCCTTCAAAGCGTGATCATTAATCTAATCTGATTTGCTGTGAAAGATATCAGAGCCCGAGTCAATAGCTAACATCTATCTGATGGATCAAGGGGCTAAGAGGTCCACAGTGTTGCACCGCTAAGGATGCATGCTCTCTCTCTATAAATTACATCCTGCCACAATGTGAAGGGCAATGCTTTACTTTTCAAATCCTGGAACCTGAATTAAATCCTGCCTTAATTCTGGCTTTTTTTTCAATTAGGAAAAAGCAATGAATCAGATTTAGAGGATGAAAGGACAGCGAGCAGAGAAATTAACAAGAAGGTTTCGCTCCCTTTAATAACTTCCTATCACGTAGCGAGCGGTGCACATTAATCACACACCAAGAAGAGCATCCAGAACAGTAATAAATGGAGAACTGGTACTGGACTGAAGGACATTAAGAGGGTAAAAAGTCCTTACGTCTTTAGAAAAACAATGATATTCTGGGAGATGTCTTCTCTCTGTTTCTCACTCTCTCACTGTAGTTCTATTAATGTACACATCCACAGCAGCACCATGCAAGTTATAATTGGAGAGGCTTGGCGGCAAGGACAGAAAGGGCATAGGAGTGATCAGAGGAGCAGTGACAGAGGATTCAAAATGTACCTGCTAGGGTTGGAACAGGAAAACGCCATTAAAAAGATAACCGTTTTTACACTCCCTAACAAAGAGAAAAGCCAGTGTCAAATAGAACAATTGCACAGTGATCTGAAGTGGAGCTCATCTGGTTTTGGTTGAACATGGTTAATGCACTTTTGTTTAACATCTGAACATCAGTCAGGGTCATTCTGGAAGGGTGATGTCATTACTAATATTTATAATTTATTATTCAAGGTCATGCTATATTGTAACGTACAATATATCTTAAATGTATTATGTTGTTTAGTTTTTTTTTATGCTGTTTTTACAAATGGTCGGTTTGTTTGCCCATTAGTTTGTGACTTCATATATAGGGAAGTTTTCACTTAAGTTGTTAAGCCACTATGCAGTGGTACTGCCATAATGTTATTTCAATGATTAAACTCTTTGTTGAGATTAATATAAGGCAGGTAATGATATAAAACATCACTTACTGACGTCTAAAAAAAATGTTGGTCAATCTTTCATCTTCCCTGTTTTTGGATTGAAAAGTGGCTTTTTTTTAAACTGCTGACCCTGTATGTTGACCATGGTGAGTGTAAATTAGTTTGTAACAGGTTGCATGTTCGCCTGTGTTTTAGGAGGATGAAGCTGGGGAGGGTCGCTTCAGTTTCACAGCCTATGGGATGGGCCCTGCCTGTCTGCAGGCCAAGGATGGGATCTCCATGAAGGGCAACAACAACAACGCCCCCCCGTCTAGCGCCCCTCCTGAGAAAACCGTGGAAGAGATGCGCAAACTCTTCATCGGGAGAGCCAAGAGGATCGACACAGTGTCCCGTGTGGCCTTCCCACTCGCTTTCCTCATTTTTAACACTTTCTACTGGATCTTCTACAAGATCATCCGCAGTGAGGACCCCCACAAACAGTAAGGCTGGCGGGCGAGCAGAAATATTACCTGGGGGGAGATAGAGATTTACAGGTGGTTGATGGTGTCAGAGGTTGTTTTTTTTTCTGGACCTGTGCAATAGCAATGCAGTAAAATGCATGAAATATGAATGTGGCAATATAATTACAAAAATAAAATAAATAAATAAATAAATAGAAAACTTTTTGAAACTGGAAATCTCCTTGTGACAATAAAACTAAAGACTGATGGAGGAGTCTCTTCCAAGAACGTCGCAACTGCAAGACAAACCTATGGACAAAGAAATCTAAACAGGGCAGAAACGAAAGCACTGTAATATATTCCGTGTATATTTAAAATGCAACAGACTTCAAGGTTAGGCTATTGGATTTAGGGCATGCAATGAAAGATGTTAACAAAGGTGATTAGGTGCTTCCAACATTAGTGAGTTTTTTGTAAACGTATAGGGTCAACAAATGATGTAAGTGTTTGCCTCATGTACCATTATTTTTATTTTTAATTTAATGGATCTGCTCTTCTCAAGCCCCTCCCCCCCTTCCTGCAATGATGAAATGAGAATTATTACAAGTGCAAATGGCAGAAACGGGGGCTTTGACAAGAGTGGATCTGGGCTTTATTTGTGTGTTTGTTTGTTGCCAAGCCAGCATTTGTATGTTCATCTAAGTGCATGGATGTAAAATACATTTTATGGTATTTCCATTTCTGTGAGCATTAAGCTTGTTGTTGTTGTTGATATATGTAGTTGATATGTATGTTGTTGTCTAATATATTAGTCATTCCATTTTACATATACTGTGTATATATATATATATATCTATATATATATATATATATATATATATATATATATATATATATATATATATATATATCTGTGTGTGTGTGTGTGTAAACATAGCGCACTTCACTGAAGCGTGATTATTTAAACATAATGCCTTATAAAGGCTTTGTATGGATTTTAAACAATGCAATGCCACTGTGTATAGGATGGGTCAACTTCCTTTTCATCTTCGTTTCATTTGGAAAAGGCATCTCATTCCACAGACGCTAGACTTCTTCAGTGAGAGAACGAGCGAGGAATAACAAACAGCCA
Source organism: Polyodon spathula (assembly GCF_017654505.1). Lineage (NCBI taxonomy): Eukaryota > Metazoa > Chordata > Actinopteri > Acipenseriformes > Polyodontidae > Polyodon > Polyodon spathula. The sequence continues at coordinate 3,184,834 of NC_054555.1, read as the reverse complement.
GGATTGCAGAGTAGAGCAATATGCATGGTGGCGTAAATCCAATACACTAGCCTAAGCTCATTAAACTGCTGCTTATAGACACAGGGTGGAGGAATGCTTATTTATTCAGTCCCATCAGTTTGTTTTGATGTACGCAAATAAAGGCCATACAAGTTTAAAAATATTACTAATAATCATTATCATAATAATAATAACAAGACTGTTGTACATTTATCATGAATAATATATTTTATATAATGCAAATCAAAGGACTTCAGATTTCCTTTTGTACAGCATGTTTAGCTCAGCATTTAGTGATGTGTTAGTTCAGTGATTTATTCCCAATCCCCTAGTTCATGTTTTCTGCATTATCAGCAGCATTCAAGGTGAACTTGCTAGCCTTTGCCTTTACCTTTTCTATTAATTGTGCTTCTTCTACTAGCCTGTATTCAATCTATACGACATGGCCAGAGCTATACCTAGCATTGATTTTGGCGAGGCTTTCAATCTGGGACCTTGGGGATTGTGTAGTCAAACTATGGATTTCACTGGGTGTGAAAATGACCAAGCTATCAAAAGGTAGGGAAACTTTGTTTTTGTTAAAGGCTATCAAGTGAGTCTTACCTGTAGAAAGGAGCTACAGGAGGTAGTTGCTGTAGGCTCCCTGCCAATGCGTCTGCCTTGTAAACTCATCAGGCTAGTTTATTCCAGCACAGAATCAGCTCTTGCCATCAAAATGAACAGCGACGCACCCAAACACCTGCATCCCAGAACCTCATTACGTCACACAATATTCCCCCCGATTCTCTGCACTTTATTTTCAGTGAGTTTCTGTTTGTTGCGGGTCTAACCGGAGTCAGGAACTGTACATTGTGTCCATATTTATAGCACTTAAATAGCTTGTAATCGATTTCCACTTGCCAAATTCGTTTTCTCTCCAGTTCTTTATGAAACCAAAGAATTCCTTAGAGAAATACTGTAATAATAATAATAATAATAATAATAATAAAAAAAAGAAATCCCAGTTTTGCAAAGAATATTTAAGAAAACTGGAGTGTGGCAGGCTGGCAAGCTGATAGAGGCCCAGAGACAGACTGCAGTTCAAAAAATCCTAATTTTATTATAAATAAACACAAAAAGAAAGTGCACAAGGGTAAAATAAAAATCTTTAAACACAAAAAGAAAGACAACGAAACAAAACTTACAAAATTAAGGTTTCCAGGCTGGGCAATGCCTTCACTGGATCCACAAAAACCAAAAAACCAAAAACCAAAAAACACAAAAACCAACCTGCTTCCTCAGCTCCCTCCTCCCAAATAAGAAGCAGAGGCCTCCTTTTATGTCAGGTGGCTGGGCGCTGATGATTGATTAATTAACCCCATCCCTGCCAATTTAAAAAGGGCAGAGCTTTGCTCTGCCACATGCAGATTGTTATTTACTTCTCAAAGGGTTTCTGTCAGTTCCTTGTCCCTTTTTTCGAAAGGTAAGAAAACTAAGAATATATTGAATGATATTCTTAATGTATCTTCACGAACATATTGTATCTTCCAGTATTTCAGCGTATATCTGGCAATACAAAGAAGTTCTTTATTTGTTTTGTGGTATAGAAAGAAAAACACATATATATATATATATATATATATATATATATATATATATATATATATATATATATATATATATATATAACTGCTAAACCAAAATTTTTATAATTTTACGAATGATATATAGACTAAGAATGATATATCATGATCATATATATATAATATAGATATATATATATATACACTCATATATACTCATCATATATATATATATATAATATATAATACTATATATTATATATGTATATATATATGCAGTGTGCAGTAAGTAAAGCAACAGGAATGCTAGGATCCTGTTGACTACCTTTTCCTTTGTATTTATTAAAAATATGATATCATTTTACAGTACTGTAAAATATAGCATTCAAGATTTGTACAAGGATACACTTACTATACTGAAAGCATATGCATATATGCACACACACACACGCACACACCCTAATAAATTGGAACGGGTGCAATCAGAAAATAAATATGCAATATTTTGTTTTCATTTAATATGAATAAAACCTGCATAATTCATATCTAACATGTCTCATTGCCTAGGAAAAGATTCCTCTTGTGCCACACTTTTTGATTATAATGCATTTCTGATTTTATCTGTTGAATTTGATCTTATTCAATGAAGTGGGTATGAATGAATTTGAGTCCGGTAGGCTTGGGTTGCATTTCGTAACGAATACTTGGATCTTCCTGGGGGTTGTAACACACTGAAGCTTTTTTGTTTATTTATTTTTTATCAATTCTGTTGCTTTTTCTGTTGCTACTAATGTGAGATGTTTAATATATTAATACAGTTGAACTGACATGTTGGGAAAAGAAGTGATTAGCTACATGAGTGGGGATTTTGCAAGATGGTTTTTGCAATTCTGATATATGTACAGAATGTGTGTGTTCTTTAAAAGAGAAAGGGGGAAGAGGGTCCTGTTAATGAGTATTACTTCTTCAGGCACAATAGCAAAAAGCATGTCTGTGTGTGTGTGTGTGTGTGTGTGTGTTTGATTTTACTTCTTTTGGGAAATTAACTGCAAGAGGCAAACGGTAACCTGAAGAAATCTTGGAAACTGAACAGACTTTAATGAAATTTCCTTCCAATATGGACAGCTATAGAAAGAAACAGCTGGGAGTCACTAGTGGGGTGGTCTGGAGAACAACAGAAAGAAAAGGATGTTCTGCGGTTTCTGTATATTAAAAAAAAAAGAAAAAGAAAGAAAAAAACACCTTTTATTTTTGCACAAATTAGTGTGGCCTTTATTTTGCTTCAATAGTATGTTGGCACAAAGTGCAGATTATAATTGCTTTTCTTTACTTGTCAGGTGCCCCACCAAATACATTGGGACCTTGGGTACTGGCAAATATATACTTCACTTTTATTTTGAATTCTAAAAAAAATAAAAATCTAAAAATAGTATGATATTATTATATATATATATATATATATATATATATATATAATATATAATTGTATCTATATATATATATATATATATATATTAATCTTATAAAAAACAGAACATTTTTTGGCTTGTAAATTAAATAAAAAGTGTGCAATTTGAGGGAAAAAGGAATGTACAATTTCTGCTTTAACTGTATATATAACAAATATTTATTGAATTATGTCATAATGCTAATTCTAACTGAAATTAAAAGTTTTCTGAAAAATTCTTTTTCATTTTTTTTTTTTTTAGCCTGTACCTTGTTTCTGGTGCTCAGTCATTTGTATTGGTAATGTTTCGGGTTCTAATCCTTCTTATAAGTGGAATTTGGCATTAGCTGAAACGTGTTCCCTTTTTTTTTCACAAGGACTGCATAGAAAAATGACCAGATCTAAGCAATTGCTCTATTTTAAAATACTGGCTGCAACTGTTTGGGTAATAGTGCTGCATCGAATTTATGGACTCTCCAAATACCATCATCTCCGTTCTGATGGATCCTTCTTTAAATACAGTCTGTGAGTGCAGCAGTCATAATCATTCCTAATGACAGTGGATATTAAACCAGCTGTTTAAACCTCATAGATCACAAAAGCATTCAGGGAAATGCTTTGGTGAAGATCAGCTATACAAATACTGTTTTAAATTGATAAGAGGGTCTGTATTAATGATCTTAGCAGTGGCAGATAATACTGTATGTCAAAAAGCCTGACCCTGATTAAAGAGGATGACAAATGATGAGAAGAATTATTATAGTTACAGTTCAGTAGTTAAATTACCATAGTTACAGTTCAGTAGTTAAATTCCAAAAAAAATAACCTCAAACACAGTTTAACTGCTTTACACTATTGTAACTAAACACACACACAATAAACATGTTTATCTTTCATGGGGGCTTAATATTTGAAATATATGCTTCAGGCTCAAACCTTCCTCTTTCCTGTTTTCATCAAATACTTTGATCATTGGTTCACTGCAGCATCCTGTTTCGGTAACAGGAGGCTGGATCAGTCCTCAGTCTAATTTCCATTCAGTAGGTGTGCTCTCAGCCACACAGCTTTCCACTGTAGACATGGATTGTGAAGCATGGAAGAAGGGGTACTGGGCAGCGTACGAGGCGCTCCTTCTGTAAAGGACAAAGCTTCAGAAACCCTGCAATCCTGTTTCTTTGATAACCTCCACTTAACAATTAAGTTTCTCTGTGCCAGAAAATGCAAACGGCCTAGAAGAGTAAAACGAAACAACAAACCCCACTGCTGCTAGCCCTGCAGGTTGCAGAGTGAGGAAAGAACAGAAGAGACAGGGTATGAATCAAAATGAGGAGCTGGGCTGAGAGGGTCCCAGTGGTATAGTGATGTGCAGTTTGACAAATAGCATCAATTTTGCGCAAATTCTTCATTTAGAGAAGAATGGGCCCTCTCTTGCAGCTTCTCCAGTTTCGTATGTTCAATGTTATTGCAAATGAACGTAAAAATCACAACTGCCAGGGGTTAGAAACACAGAACACTGTTTTTGGTTTTGTTTTTTAATTAAACTCAGCAACTGTTTTGTTGTAAGCAAACTAGCATAATAGGAAAATCTTGCAACTGCTTGCGTCTAAAAAGGCTGGCAAATATCCGTGCCAGCTAAACAATGAAACATCACAAAGGGGATGGGGAGCTGTTTGGCACAGCCGTAGCTAATTCATTTCTTTAATGTATGTACCTGCCAGCTCAGCTAACTGCTCAGGTATTTGATCATTTACAGTGCAGGTGTGGTGGAATTATGCTGTCCTGTTAAGTGTCTCCTTTGTTAATCATTGTAAAACACTGCAGTGGAACACAGGAGATTGTTTGCCTTGCAGAATTTTAAACCTGTGCAATGGCAGCCACTAATTACTTTTGAACAGATTATGCTTTCCTTGTTTCATCATAGCCAAATACAGACTTCTCTCATCAGCAAAGCAACACTACTGCAATTACACTACAGCCTACGAACAAAGACCCACTGTAAATTATTCTATACTCATATCCCTTTTTCAAATTGAACAGCAAGGGGCTACCATCTATTTACCACTTCATGACCTAAGCACATATGGAGAGATACAAACATTTCCAACATTACAACAAAGGTGATCTTCAGAACAATTTACTAGAAACATTTACAAGACTGGGAAGGGGGGCTTTGGGTTGTATATATAAACACTGTGTGCAAGACTGTAGCCATTTCAATGCCATTCACTAGAATCAAAGCCCCAATATTACTTGCAGTCTAGTGCATTTACTGATGCACTAATGCTTCACGAACACAATCAGAATTAAGATGCAACTATTTTTAAAGTATTTGCAAATTTAAAGTGATGTTGGGTTAATAAAACCTTTGGCTCGGGCTCATTACTGCCAAAAAAATCAGTCCGTACGTCTGCTGCCTGGTTATTATTGCACAACCACATGCTGATGTTCTGCAATTCACTTTTTATTTGGAAGCACCAGCTCAACTGTTTCTCCATCAGCTTAATTTCAGTACAAGAAACCCAAGCACAGCACTTGTGGGATGTTTCTTATGTAAACCTTTTGCCCATTTTTGAATCCATCAATGAATTAAAAAAAATAAATAAAAAAACACAAACCTGGGTTAGTAAAATATCTTACTCCCCTACATACCTTCAGCAGAGATTAATACAAACTTGAATAACCAAATGTATAAACTATTCAATCGTGGAGAAGGCAGTTTCCAAAAGGCTTATGAGAATGTTTCTCCTTGCTCCGATCATCCTAATAAACCTTCCCCCAATGATATCAGAAAACACATCCCCAATTTGCTGGAAAAGATTTATTGTCCATTCAAAAGAGCAACTACTTGCACTGCAGTTACCAGCTGGACAGTTGCAAGTATCAGGATACAAAAATCTATTTCAATTACTCCCTTCACCCCCGAGGGCTTACTGCTCTGCACAGGATTGACATGCACCTATAGGCACAGGCACATTATGGTCCAGGGTTCCTAAACATGTTTATTTTATTTATATATTTAAAAAAAAAAAAAAAAGCTGCCCTTGGTCTAGAAGCGAAACAAAACAAGGGGAATTTTATGTACCTTCCATACTTAAATACAGGATAAATATTTACTGAAGTACTGCTATGACATTGCTTCTGAAGGGAAGACCTTTCTAGCACAGAAACACTTTCACGTTGCCAGAAAAACCCAAGAGCAATGACAACACCTGGGCATAGCTAAAATTGGTATCTGGTGTGTGAAGTTAATGGACTGCACAGTAAAGCAGCTGCAGGGCGACTCCATCTCGACTGGAGATGACCATGTTGGAGGCCCGCTAGACATTTCAAATTGGCAGCTCTATTAATGTTTAAGCACATCCCAGAAGCACTGACAAGAATGTTACACAAAAGTATTGATAAAGCAAATCTACACTTTATTTTGTACAACTTTGCAAAGACTGGAATGAGATAAATAGAAGGCACAACAATTTGTTTTTACAATACAAAATAAAAGCCATCTCCCTTTCGAAATTTTAGGAAACCTGTTTTATTTAATCCAGAACAATTAAAAAATCCCCACCATTGAACTAGGTCTACAGAAAGTGGTTAAAAAGAGCAGGACATCTTGTAATCCACATATATATTCTTTTTACTCAGATTACAAATTAACACTTATGGTACGAGTACAGTGCAGAAGGAACCATCCAAATGTAAAGTAGGAACACTCAGCTCCAACAGATTTCACAACTCTTGCGAGACAACCATGATTAAAACAAGAGTTCATTCCAAGAGTGCTAAGATATAGTGGCTCCTCAGCAATAAAAATGTCCAATTTTAAAAGCCAATAGCTTTCAGCAATGCACTAGAATGAGAAGTAAAGACACGTTCCATTAAGAAACAGGGAGAGCACACTAAAACCAGTCTGGATTTCCCCCACCCCCTTTCAATTCAAGTAGCACTGTTACAAAATAAAAGTTCTGAACTTGACTAAAATGAACAGTAAATGGAGAAACTAAAATAAAAGCTGTTCTTAAAACAGAATCCAGAACAAGCCCAAAGCTGAAAAGAAATAATCACGAGATCACATGAACTGGAATCCAGCTGTGCGCTGTTATGACAAACAGGTCTGCAGTCGTGGCACTATCTTCACTGGCGAGGTCCCATGTAGCGGCCTTCGCTGGGTCCAGCACCCCGTCCCGCTCCAAAGCTGGGTTTCTGCGACATCATCCCCCCTCGGGATGGCGGTCCCCTGACTCCTCCACTAAACTTGTCACGTGGCCCGCCAGGCCCCCTGGGTCGAATATCCCGTCGGTCACCTTCCCGTGCGGCGCGAGTTTTCTTCTCTTCAACATTCAGGCGCACGTCTCCTCGGAATTTGATCGGCTAAAATACGATAAATTGCTTTGTTACATTTTCAATCCCCCCCACCCAAATACACCTTTTAGAATACAGATGTATCTGCAATAGCTTGTTCACTTGATCTACAGCATGCAGTTTCCAATTGAGGAAAAGATTAAACCTGTTTGAGGAGACATTTTCACTTACTTTCCTTAAAAGATCTGAGGCGAGGGAATGTATTGCAGGCTATTTCTACATGAAAGAGGGTGCTTAGGAGGTGCCCTTTAGATGTACTGTAATAGATGCAATTCTAAAAACCCACAAGGGGTCACTATAAAACAACTTTGTATAGGCTACCAAACCACTTTCTTCGTTTTTAAAGCAGTTACCATACCTTGTTGGCAAGAATTTTTTGCACAGGCTCAGGATCATCAAACACCACAAATCCGAAGTTGGGCAGCTTGCCCCCACTGTTGATTCGCAGTTCTACCACATTACCATAACCTGCAAAATAAAAACCCCATACAAAAAATAAATTTACAGGCCACCTACCACTGTTGGGGAATGCAAATGACAAAGTTAAATGAAAAAGGTCAAAGAGTGGATGGAAAAACTGCATTAAAAAAAAAAAACACTAACTGACCTTCAAAGAACTCTTTCAGCTCTGCCTTGTCAACATCATGGGGTAGGTTTCCCACAAAGAGCTGATGACTGTCTGGATACCGCACCACACGACGTACCTCTGCTTCACCCTGTTCACCTTCCCGAACTAAAACACACAAGAATAAAAAGTCAGCAACAAACCACAGAAAGGAGAAAATTTCAACCAACGTTTCCCTGGCACAACTAAAAACGGGAAGACAATGTCAATGTTGGCACAACTAAGTTTGTGCAACACTGACACCCAATTTAGTGTCAGGGACATGCATTAAGTACCTGGTCGTGGAGCCCTGTGGATTGGTGCACCCGGCCTCTGCTCCCTTACCCTCTGGTCTCTCTGGGGTCGTTGTGCTGTAGTTTGCGTTTCGGGCTTTGGCTCCACTCTTGTCTGAAAAATGACAATTAAATAGATATAAAAAAACTTTGCTTATAACAACCAAGACAGTTATCCACAATGCCTGTAGCAATTCTGATGAAACCACACATACAATTAGATAAGCAGACTATAATAGCCAATTTGCAATGAGCACCTAGATGCAGTTTAGTTTTTAATAAAATAAATTGAAAGCTGTCCAGAAAATAGTCCTGTGACTAATATTTAAAGTACCGCAATTAAGAATTATATTAAGTGGTTAGCACCTTCTCCGTACCTTGGCATTGTCTACAGAGACAGGTCACCAGGAAGGTGCAACATGAGTAGAGCTGCACAAACATATTCTTCACATTGAGTTCCCCAAGCAAGCAACAGAAAATCGCAGAAAACAGCATCCTGAATTTGTGCTGCATGTCGCTCTCCATAGAGGCCATGAGCTGACAGCTTTGTAGAGAACAATCACCGAAAACCAGCCGTTTCCTCTATTGCTGCAATTGGAATGGCAAATTGGCTAAATCAAAACCTTTGACATCTCTGCCACCTGCTTGCTGTGAAGCGCTTAAATCACACAAGTGCAGCTCTACTGAGGAGATTGTAAAAACGCTACATTCAGATGAGGCAAATCCTTACCTGCGCCACAGGAGCTTTGACTACATGAGGTGGAATTCCAGATACTGGGACCACCCCACTAGGGGGAAGATTCTTACTGGTGACAGATGCCCATGAGAATACCTAAGGAAATGGATACAGATTGGAATAGAAATCAAACAGGACTAGTCCTGCATCAAAGAGAGACATCTGCGAGCTTTAATATCTTGAGCTGGAGATGTAAATGGATTTTACATTAAGCTTCAGGATGTTAAAGCAGTTTAAGGTTTTCATTTCATGTTCAGGACTACAAAATCAACTATGAGAATGCTTTCTTATACAATAGATTGACAGAGTGCAACAGCTATATGCAGTGGGTTTGTTAAATTCTTAACGCTGGAATATTCAGTGAAGAGCATCTTACTCTGGAGTCCTCTTGTATAGTAGGTGCAGGATCTGTAGGTGTTGGGGAGGGACACTTCTCAACATGCTCCACTGCACAGGGCTCCTCCTCCACTGCAGGTTCTGTTTTCAGTTCTTCTACAGCAAGCTCTGGCTCCGGTTCGGGTTCTGGCTCCGGTTCGGGTTCTGGCGTCGCAAGCTGTTCTTCCAAGTGCTCTTCCAATTCGTGACTGAAAGATCATTATTCTAGTTAGTACCAACGAAGGAACACTGCGTTAATAAAGGTTAGGCGAAGCATTTCTTACAAGCTCTACTTGAAATAACATTTGATACATTTTTGCTCAGGTACTTAACATCTGTCAAAGTGCCACCAAGCCCCCAACTATTTATACAGTAGTAATCACCTGGCAGGCTGCTCATAGTACGAGTCGTCCTGGACTACATCTGGGGAGTGTGGTCTGTCTTCTGGCTCCTCCACTTCCTCTTCTGACTCTGAAACACAAGACACCACTAAGTCAACCATTTATGCCCTTCACAGTTGTCTAGCAAATGGTCGAGGTTATTTGATATAACCAGTCGCCATCTACAACTATGCATCTCGCTTCCCATACAGTGAAACAGCAAGCTTTCAAAACAGTACAGCAAGGGCCCATTACCCTCAGGAAGTTCAGTGTCTGAATCCCCGAAGACTTCATCCTGGTAGCGGAAAATGTCATTGTGAACGTAGAACTTGTTTGCAACAGTACCCTAAGGAAAAAGGGATTAAAAAATTAGATCCAACAAAATAAATTGCTTAAACATCCTTTGGCATCATAAAGCTACCCCTTACCTCAGGTGCCAACACAAAAGTCTGCATGAACCTCCTCATGGGCTGCATGTTGTTGGAAAGCTCTCCCATCACTTGAACCACAACCCCATCATTCAGAGAGGCATGGGCATCCACGTGGCGGATCTTCGTGTGGCAATCTCGGAAGCTCAAGGACATCACCTTCTTATGAATTTCCTAAACACACACGTATTAGATGAAGTGCATCAATAAAACAAAAATGCAGTTTCCATATACAGATTGGGATTTCAGGAACAGGTTTGATTCAACACTGCATATACTTACTGCTTGCCCATGAACACCCTCTGCAGGTTTTCCACTGTTGTCCAGACCACCGTGGACATAAGAGGAGTTCTTCCCATAAAACCTGCAAAACAATAAAGCCGTTTGTTAATTACACAAAAAAAAGCAGTAGCTACAAATATTAAACAAGAACGTTTAAATCTAACAAGGAGCTTTAGGTTCGTTTGTTCTGCACAAACTAGAAGAGTGAAAAAAGCGTGCCAGTTTAATTTTCCCAGAATAGAAGCAGAAAAGGTGCATTACCTGTGCAGGTAGTCTGGTGCCTGGTTCAAAAGGGTGTAGTACTGTCTAACAAACTCCCGCCCAACCAGCAGGGCACTTGGCTTCTCCATCACCATTTCTTTGGACAGCTGGAAAGAACACAAAATATTTAATACCCAAGTTCACACCTGGTTGCTGCCAAAATGTAAATATAAAAACACACTGAAATTGATCTCTATCTATATACACACACGATCTACAGTAAGCTGGTTTTATTTTAAGCTGTAACAATTGCGCAAATGTGGATTTCAGTATAGCTCTGCAGCTGCTGGTGTAACTCTGCTCAGCAGCCCACTATAAACTGCACAGGCTGTAAACAGGGGTTACAAAAAGTCAAGATGTAACTAGACTTCCACGGAAAGTAATTTGGACACCCCAGCAAACAATTCAAATTGACAGTTAATCAATAAATATATATTGTGTGTGAAATTATATTTTCTATACATCTCCTGATAACCCTCAAATACATTACACTAAACTAACAAATAAACCTAAACCTTGCCCCACAAGGAGTAAAATGTTTGGCATGTATGTGCCATTGCAATCAAGTTTGCAGTACTGGTTCTGCTCCAGCCTCAGACTATAAACCATCTTGGTGACAGGATTAGGAGCAGATTACAAATGCTCTCATTTTAGAAACATAGTACACAAAGCTGTCCTGAATGAATTCTCTATTGCAATGACAAGCACCAAGTCCACATCCTCTCTTGCGATTTGAATACTGCCAGTAACATAAGAAAGCTTACAAACGAGGAGGCCATTCAGCCCATCTTGCTCATTTGGTTGTTAGTAGTTCATTACTCCCAGAATCTCAAACAGCTTCTTGAAGATTCTCTGTGTAAAAAAAAAGTGCCTCCCATTTTGTGTTCTGAATGCCCCTTTATCTAATCTACATTTGTGACCTCTGGTCCGGGTTTCTTTTTTCAGGTTGAAAAAGTCCCTTGGGTCGACTTTGTCAACACCTTTTATAATTTTGAATGTTTTAAAATCAGATCACCACATAGTCTTCTTTGTTCGAGACTGAACAGATTCAATTCTTTTAACCTGTCTGCATGACGTGCTTTTTAAACTCTGAATAATTCTGGTCGCTCTTTCTAGAGCAGCGACATTCATTTTTGCAATGCAGCAGTACAAGGGGCAGCAACTGGATCAGACTGGCTGCAAACTCCACCTGCTGGGGTGAGCCCTCACCATCTGCTCTCAATTAATGCACAGAAATCTTGTCTCTGATCTAGGACAAGCGCTCACTGGCTTTAAAAAAAAAAAAAAAAAAAAAAAAAAGAGAATAACTCAAGTGTACAAACAAATCGAATGCCTAAAGGAAAATTTTAACAGTCTGGACCTATATATCTTGTGAACACGATGAAAACCATCCACCCCTTTGCATGAATCATGAGCCCTAATATGGAACTATCAATGCCAGTAACAGATATAGAGCAACTACTTCAACCAAATGCTGGACATCAATACCACCCATTGGGAAACAGGCAGAGGTGGGGGTGGAGAAATGTATTGCATGGAATTATCAAATCAAATGGGTTTAAGACCAAACATGACGCTTTCGTCCTACTTCAAATAACGTTTTATTTCAAGACCAGCAAAGATCTAACCCCGGGAGTACGTATCCACCGACTTGCCAAAAAAATCGCATCACTCAATTGTACCGTAGATCGTGAGGACGTCAAAGTAATGAGCAAAACGTATGATCAGGATTTCTTAGACAAACAGCCCTTTACTGCGCAGCCGCAACTACAGTTGTCACACGGCAGTATGATAAAGCATTAGAAACGCACCTTAAATCTGACTTCAGCGGCAGCAGTAAAATGAACGAGATTCTCCAAACGACTACATGTCTGCTTTTACCATGCGAACAAAAAACAAACAAAAAACGCAATAGGTTCAAACAGTTGGGCATTTTTTGGTCATACAGCTTTATTGGTCAGTACTAGTAAACAAAGGAGATGCAACAAAACACACGGCTTTCAAAAAACCTTCGACAGCTAACCGTTCATTTTAGAGAGCTGCGGTATTTCATTACGTTATTGTTAAAAATAGGCGAATACAAAATATATGTATTTGCCGGTTTTGCATACAATTCAATGAAGGCCGACAGGTTTAGCCACCCCCTCCAAGTACCGGCACAGCAAAAAATAACCACCCAGGCTTCTTTCAAACCAGTTGGACTATACTAACCCCACATTCAACGGTGTTAACGCCTCGGTAACTGTACGACACGTTACCATGTATGTTAATAGGTGTATCGTCAGTGCAAATCAAGGGCAAACCGGCGTTATAATCGTATTAAAACAGTCATGCCAACTTTTCTAGGTCAGGTTTAGCTCAGACCCCACGTCACAACCAAAGCTAGGCCTTGCTAAAAATGGAAGTACATCGATGAGCCAACCAAGCGGCCATGCGCTGTATAACTGGTGCAAAAAAATAAAGTGCTTAATAGCAACCCAATCATCCTTAGAAATACAATATTTATCGATTGATAGTAGTCTTGCAGAAAAAGCCAAATTGGGCCAAAATGAGTCTTAAATAGCATATCTAATCGTTAACATTTCACATTCACAAGACAGTTTTATTAAACATGATATTACTTACTACACCCCTTCGTCTACTTTAAATGACTTAAAACGCACATAAAAGCATCTAAAATTACAAAGATAAAGCTAATCAAAAGTAAGCGGAATCGGCCGCTCAGTGGCAAGAAAACATTATACTATACGCACAATTAAACTTCTTGCATAATTGCACAATTAATAACTTCATAATTAACCTTATATTTCATAATTCCATAATTAATAATTTCATAATTAATCTTACTTCACAATTACATCAAGCAAATCCGTACGAACAAAGAGGTTAGCTAAGAGAAGTTAAATAACATACATGCACATTTAATCGCCCTTACCTGTGGGTTAAACGTGTGCTACAGGTTTATTAATGTTTTATTAATAATATGAATTATTTTACGATTGCCCAACAGCAACTACCCAAACGCCTTGTCTATCCAGCAACTTCACAGCGTGCTCTTACCGGCTACTTCATATAATGGCGAGACAATCTAAATTTCAGTCCTGCTCGCCAATCAGTAGACAACCGCCTACACTTTGGAACCAATCACACAGGCCGGATTCAACCGACAAGCACCAGTAGCCAATCGGTGTACACATTCTCCCGATGATCCTAAACCATTGGCTCACCTCGCCCAGAAGAAAGCGATTGTTTATCCGAGATGGACGGCCTCTGAGCCAATCAGAATTTCTTAACATTAAAAAAACCCTGGAAGTCAGAATTGCATTGGCATTACAGAGAACAAATCTGAGCACGCTTTGATGTGGGTGGGTTTACGCTCTGTGATGGACGCTCTTCGGACCAGTGAGAGCCTGATCCCTGGCGGTTAGTCGTGGCGAGGAGGCGGGCTCACTTTCACGTTTGACTGATCTGCCAGTGAGCCCCTGTGGAACACCCTGGGAAACCCTAAAGGAGCTGGGCGGGACTCTGTGTTAGGTAACCCTGGCGACCAGTTAGACTAGAGGGCTCAGTCTGACAGACATGACCAGTCAAGTCGAACTCTTAAAGTGACAGGAGTTCATTTTTTTGTATGTACACATTATTATTATTATTATTATTATTATTATTATTATTATTATTATTATTATTATTGCTATTTTAAATATGAACAGTTTAGAATATGGCAATACAAAGTTTACAAAAATAAAAAGTGCACCTGCCGGGTGTTGGTGAAACTGGCGCTTTGATTGCAGCTGTCCACCAGAGGGAATTCTTCATCTCTTTCTGATAGCCTTCCCCGCCCTCAAACTGCACAGCCCAGATCCCAGAACACCAGCTAGCTGTCTTATACCTCTGGGGACCTGGGTTTGAATCACTGAAAGTGAGTTTGGTAATGTCACCCTATCCTTGACCACTTGACCACATGACCACATCACAAAATCACTGCATACATAACTGGCAAGTTGAACAGGACACAACAAGTGCGACCTCTTTGTAGATACTAGATGCTTGCCAATGCATCACTCTGTTATAACCAAGAGTGCAAGCAGAAAAAAAAAATATGTTATTACATTTTCAAGCAATGGCAGAGACAGAGATTCTGCACAGCTCTGAAGACCTGAACACTCTTTGAGCCCCGAACCTCTGTCGAGCAGTTGTTGCTATGGTTTAATGGTGTGTCCTCTTGAAAAAAACAAGCAAACTCCTCTCACACTGGACTCCCTTTGAGATATTTACAAACTAGTTTCAAAACCACAGAGGACATTGTGTTTTTAAATGAGCCTTTTGTCAACCAGCCCCGCTGAATTCTCACTGGAGTGACTCCACTCCACACTGCTTTTGTGTTTGTAATTCAACTTTCACTCACCTCACTCAGGAAGGGGGGGTGGGGCATTATCACTGAGACTTCCATTCTGCAATGGGGCTGGATATACATTGCTTTAAAGTAGTACAGTATGGACACCTGATACCAAACAATGACAGTGCATTTGTTCCCTGACAATATTAAATGAACGGTGTCCATCTTCAACATTGACAACATTAACAAATACTTTGTCATTTAATTTATTAAGATCATTTTACTCCATGAAGTGTTTAGCAGTTATGGAGGGTTCAGTATTATTTAGTGTAGATTGTGTCTTGAATGTGGAAGTGTGGAGGATTGCAGTGTCAAGCCGATGGAATGCTCTTTGTATAGTTCCAAAGGGAACACACAGAATGCCTACGCTACTCACACGTCTGGATTGGTGCAGCTTACATGTTTTGCTGGCTTTGCTCTCACTGCGTCAGTTGCAGGGATAGCTCTCCTCTCTCTGGGTGTGGCTGCTGCTGCTTTTTTTCCTGGCTCGGCCTCTTGTGGTGTCAGATTCCTGGCTGGGAGTATCAGGCTGTGAGGGTGCAGCTGGTGACTGGGTCTCCCATTCTTCACAGCAGGCTAAACTCTTGGGTTTGCTTTGCTGTGCCTGTAAACTACAGGCTGTGATTGTGCTGGTACTAGACTGGACTCTGATGGAAGTGCTCAGTGCTTGCACTTGAAGATGTCTAGCACCCCATGGTAAATGGTGGCTATAATCAAAAAGTATAAAACTTGAGAATAATAAAATAAATGTATATATTTTGATTTCCAAATTTACCACTAAGTTGGATATAGTCAAACGTGTAATTGATACTGTAAGTGGCAGAAGCATAATAACACTTATGGAAGCTCAGCAGGAACACAGTATAGAATAGTAAAACTATGGTGAAGCTTATTATTTAGGCAAGAGTCA
Organism: Polyodon spathula; assembly: GCF_017654505.1. Lineage (NCBI taxonomy): Eukaryota > Metazoa > Chordata > Actinopteri > Acipenseriformes > Polyodontidae > Polyodon > Polyodon spathula. The sequence goes on along the minus strand of NC_054555.1, from coordinate 3,168,804 downwards.
TGGGTTTCTGACTTCTCAAGTGTTTAGGATGACCACTGATTTCCTTTTACATTTATAGCATAAAAATGTAAGACAAAGACTCCGTTCCCATGTGTGGGCTCTGATTGGTGGAAAGAGGTGTAAATTGATACCAGCCAAATTCCAAGGCTTGTCTCCTGAAATCAACCAGGCCCCATGTTTTGTTTTATTAAGGGAAATCTTACCAACTACCAGGATAGAAAAAAAGCATCACCTTGGGGGAAAAAAAACAAAAACAAACCAAAACATCAGCATTTTCATTCTTCTAAGGTTCTTTGTCAATTGATATGAATCCATAAACTGAGATTACTTCCAGTGCTGAGGCCATGTTTCTATTTGTCCACAGTTAAAAGCATTCACTGTGTCTGTGCGTGCAATGGAAATGTGATTACATTTTTGCAGAGAGCAGATGAAAGCAGAGGTAAAGCGACTACGTTCATTAGATGATATCGGCAGTAGGAGTTATATTTGCAGTTTGTTTTATTGCAGTATTTGGCTTGAGCTGGAAAGATACTGCCTTCCCCCTCTGTCTTCACGAGGGAATAGCTTCGTAGCTTTGCTTTGTCTTAACTGTTTAATCTACCAGTTGTTTTTATAGAACCTTATAACCAGCAGCAATCGCGTGCTACTGAATCTAATTAAACAGGGTGAGATTCAGTGAGTTTACAAAATGTAATTAAGCTAGACCGCGTTGGAAAAGGATTCATGTATTCTCCTCTAGTGACTGGCAAAACAATGTAAGCCGCATTGCCATGGAAACCGCTCCGTGACAATTCAGCCTTTTATACTTTGCATCAATAGTATCACTCATTACAATTCTTAGTTTGTTGTGAGGGAGTGCTGAAATGAGCCTCTAGGGCAACAACATAGACTTAACTCATTCCAGCCCAGACTGAAAGACACACCAGCTTATGGGTTTGATCAGTGATGAGAATCAGTAGCAAGTTATGAATTCATAAATTGATATATTGTTGCGTACTAGATGTTAAATGCACGCTACATTTATAATAATCAGGGTAAAACCTTTAAACTGATAAAAAACAACAACAACAAAAAAAACTAAACAACTAATGTATTTAGCACATGTGCATAGTATTTGCATGTCCACACCTGTCCTGTCTTGACAGATGTTTGCATGTACTATACCCTTCTTCTGGGGCAAATAGAAGATTCTAGCAAACCAGACACACTATCCATTCCTGCTCTTACAAGTCTGTAACTCGTCAACAGAGTGGGTTGGTTTTTAAAATAGGCCAGCAAATGTACCATTTAAGAAAACCTCTAATTGTTGTCATGCTAAATTATGACGCTGGCTTTTGCAAGGGGCAATGTTATCTAGAGCTACAGTGAAACCATACGTGTGCACTCACTGTCTGTCTGCTACATGGTATTGACCAGTAAGAAGATCACATGATGTCTCCGGTTAATGAACTAACCCGTTCCAGTCAAATGATTGCAAAACCTTCACACTCCAGTACTGTATGCATTTTCTCTATGATCAGTGCAATAGTAGAAACGGCAAGGAAAAACTTGTAAGTCTTTGACATTCATTTTGATTAGAAGTCATTATCTGTGTCTAATGCTAAAAGGGAAACAAATACTTCATGAATAAAAGACGACTCGCATATTTAAGATGCATGCAAAGGCTTAGTCTTTTTTTAATTCATTTTATTCAAGTTGAGACTTGTAGAAGGCTCACACTGTGGCAAAAAAAAAGGCGAGAACATTTATGAGGTAGAAAAATTCTCAACCTGCGAGATTCAACCCTCATTTCGTTCAAATTTATTTATTTTTCCTTTTTATTTATTTTTAAAAAACACTCAACATGTCTTTTGGATAAAATAAAAATAATAAACACAGTCTTGACACACACAAAGCAGGGCTCAAATTTAATAGATGAATACAAAAAAAAAAAAAAACCTACAAAATCTAATTAAAAAAAAAAAAAAAAAAAAAAAAAAAAAAAACTACACAAAAAAAAAAAAAAAAGAAAAGCAGAAAGCTTGTGATGCCACCCCAAATTAAATCTCAAAAGCAAACAAGTAAGAGTTTAAAAGCAGGGAAAAAAAGATATTTATTTAAAAACTTGGAGGAACATTTTAAATCTTTGTTTACGCCAAATTGTACTTAAATTCAAGCCCTGTTGGAATGAGACACATTACCCATACCTTACATGAAAACATCCATCTCACAAACCCTCCACAACATACATGGTCCACCTGTCAGGATAACGGCACTCCACAAAGCTTGGTCACACAAACTCTACCTCACCGGCATGCTCTTTATTAAGGGGTTAATGGCCTGGGTTACAGTTCTACTATCTTTTTTGGCACAGCTAAAAGGTACTTCAGTTAGTTTTGTGATTTATACTCAGAAGCGTGCCTGTGTTTTTTAGTGGTATAGGTAGGTTGATAAAATGAGAGATTAGCACCGGCATTGTGTTTTAGCATCTAAGGATTAGCACCTCGCACCAGTAAAGGAAATGGGAGTGTCCGAGATTAGCTGGGTTTAGATGACAAGGTCTTTGTCAACGTCCTCTGCAAGAGAAACAGAAAGATACAAAACTGTTAGTTTCACCTTATTACGTTTACGAACACTGCACAGGAAAACAGTAAATAGTTGAATGATTTTATTTTTGGTTTTAAGGTACTCTACTGCAAGAGTCTTTTAATGGGTAACTAACACATTGGACACATTATTATACAGTTGGGAGTGGCTTGGTTCAGATGGTGCTTGTTGCCTGTGGATACTCACGCTCCTTGAGGCCAAAGCAGCCAGCCCATTCCTCCAGGGCGATGTACTTGTCGTTGTCAGTGTCACACTGGTCAAAGAAGCGGGTGGTGCAATGCTCCATTGGGATGAGTGGAGCACGGAGAGGAGCCAGCTCGGTGTGGGACAGGTATCTGGAACACAAACACCATCACGCTCGGTTTCCTTCCCTTTCCGAAGGTG